>NC_056725.1:1880678766-1880761266 GCF_019279795.1 Protopterus annectens | reverse complement strand
TACATATATCAGAAGGAAGGAAAGTTTGGAGGATTCCCATATGAAGGAAGAGACCTTACCCTTTAGAGGAGAAGCCAGTTGGATTTATTACTGCCCGGGCAGAATTTTTTGAAGCTGTTTAGTTATTCCCACTCGGGTATTACAGAAAAGCTCACCAGCCTGAACATAAACCCCTATGTCACAAGATAGGTTGCCAACTGGCTTACAGACAGAACTCACACGGTAAGAATAGCGGGCTCCAGGTCAGACTCTAAACCAGTCACAAGTGGTGTCCTGCAAGGCTCGGTCCTGGGACCCCTACTGTTCTGCATATACTTCTCAGAAGTACAGGCAAACACAGGAGGACTATGGCTAACCAAGTTTGCCGATGACTGCAAACTGGGAGCCATAATTGACTCTCCGGCTGACACGGACATTCTCCAAAAGGGCCTTACTGAGACAGACACCTGGTGTCAAAGTCATGGCATCAAGCTAAATGCCAAAAAATGCATAGTCATCCCGTTTGGGAAAAACAAAACACCCATGAATTACCCCATAGGTGGTAGCCCCCTTAATACAGAAGAGGTAATAAGAGATCTGGGGACCCAGGTAGATAGTAATCTCTCCTTTGACAATCATATTGCCAAAGTAGTTAGGAGATCCTTCTGTGTGGCCCATCATGCTGGAGGGATAGATTCCTGTCACAGAGACTCCGCATGCTTTGCAACAAAATTCCAAATTACATCAGGCAGAGCCCCTCACTAACACTCTGCAAGAGAAACTTTGACGAGTGGATGGGTAACAGAAAATTCACCCCTGGGATCACTTCATTGGCTGTGCTTGACAGAGGATCAGTTAATTAATCAATGGGGTGGCGAAAGCCGTTACACTCTGGCTAGGCTTATAAATGCCCTCGGGCAGATAGCCTAGTACCTACCTATGAACCTATTCCCTTCTGCTAGAGTTGGGAAGGAACACATATGCTGTCTAGAAATGTCTGACAAAACATTTTATCTGAAGTAGTTAACTTCATTTGTACATAAACCTATGGGTATCGCATCCATATCGGATCCGAGCCGGCAGCTTCAAACAGCTAAGATCCGAGGTCCAAGCTCATCCCCTTTACCCATAACCCCCTGCTATCCCTTCCTGACCCCAGATCTCATTTGCTGCGGTACTGAACAGCAGCTTTGAATGAGCTTCCAGGCATAGGATAGGAGTTTGTGAGAAAAATCTTTCTTTTCTGCCTTTTTTTTGTCAGAAAATTGTTGTGTGTGTGTTATCTCACCCAGCTAGATTAGCGTACCTTTGTTTTGTTAGTCAGTTTGAGTGTATTCCCTCCCCGTGTGTGTATGTTAAGGTTTGTCAGTTTTGGGGCCTAGTGTGTGGGTAGGATATGTCTGAGGTGCCCAAAGCTTTCTTTTCTAAATGTACCGAGTGTGGCCATAAGCTGTCCCCAGCAGATGGCCACACTCGGTGCGTTATTTGCCTTGGGGTTGAACATCTCTCCTCGGGCTGCACTATTTGTGCAGCGTTCAACCCCAGGGCCCTCAGGGACAGGAGATCGAAGCTGATTCTGGCGGGACTGTTGCCCCCGGACTCGGCTTTGTCCTCCGGTCCCTCTGTGGCTCTTGCTGAGGCTTCGGCAGCACCACCTTCTCTCCCTCTGGCCGGGATTCACCCTCCCACCCTTGGTCAAGAGGAGAGGGAAGCTAGGAAGGAGAAGCGGAAACATCACAAGAGGTGGGCTGAGACCTCTTCCTTGACGCCGCCATCTAAGCAAGCTTCTCCGCCTATGGCCTCCGGTTCTTCTCCTTCCTGGCTCCGATCTCCCTATTTCTCGCCGGAGCCGGAGGAGGAGGAGACTCGGTCGCCTTCGAGGTCATCGAGGCAGCATTCCTGGCCCGCCTAGGTGGCCGCGTCAAGGTCTACCCGTAGCATCTCCGATGCAGACTTGGACCGGATGATGCGTAGGTTCCTCCAGGCCCAGATGCAGATGGGAGTGCTCCTGCCTCCCCCCCTCTGAGGGGGAGCTCGACCCCCTTTTTGACCCCGATCGCTCCTTCTCCGACCCAGTATCGGGGTTCGGAGCCTTCGGAGCCAGGTAGTGATGGAGCCGGGGGAGCATCGGCGCCGATAGTGGTCAGTACTTCAGCTCCGATGGCACCCTCGAGTCTATCGGGTCCCTTTTCTTCGGATCCGGGCTCTCGGAGCCGAGAGCTGAGCTTCGGATCCGGAGGTGTCAGTATGACTTCGGCTCTGTCGCGGTCGAAGCATGCTAGCCCTATGGATCTGACCACCTCGGCGCCGGCCCCGATCCGCACATCGGATCCGAGGGAGGGTCTGCTGTCGGATCCGAGAGAGAGCAGCTCTCCTTTGGCATTCGATGTGGTGGAGAGGGTATTGTCAAGGGACTCCAGGCCATGGCTTCGGCTACGGCTCCACCCTGCACTCCCCCTCAGACAGGTCTACCTTCCATCACCCGGTCCCAGGGACAGCCTGCACAAACGTCCCAGATTGTTCCCTTGCCGGAACAGGATGTAGTTGGTGAGGCCTCCTCGGACAGCCCCCCTAAGGAGGGTCCTCACAAACGCAAGTGCAAAAGGAGGCACTTGGACTCACCTGAGTCCTTGACAGAGGACACAGACTTGGAGGAAGGGGAAGGTTTCCCAAGGTCACCCCCCCGAAGACGTCTCCTTCGGATACGTCATGGAGATGCTTCGGATCAGAGGGGGGTGGTCAGCCCCAAAACCTTCTTCTGACGAGTCTGTGTTTCTGGAGGTGTTTGACGCAGGCCCATCTACCTCTTGGGTGTCCCCTCCCGCCGACCCCCTGGTAGACCTGATTACTACCAGGGCGTGGAAGGAACCGGACACTGTGGAGCCCATTCCAAAGAGGCCTGACAAAATCCTCAGCCCCCCTTTGGATAATTCATGTTGGAGCAAGGGAGCCCCGGTAGATGCCATGTTGGTGGTGGCCGCCACCAAAAGGGAACTGGCCCAGGAGAGTTCCTCAGTCCATCCTCCAGACAAGGAGTCTCGGACGATGGACCGTCTGGGGAAGCGGGTGTTCGCTTCAGCCACCTTCTCTGTGAGGTCGTTGAATTATATGGCACATGTGATACGACTCCAGCGGGAGCTCATCAAAGAATACGCTGGGTCGCCCCCAGAGTCCATGTCGGCGGAGGATAAGAAAGTGTTGTCAACCCGAATGGCCACTCTCAAATCTGTCTCAAATACCTCTATGCAATTACTATCCCATGCCACGGAAGGAACCGCTAGAGCTAGCGTAGCAGGCATCGTCGTACGGCGACAGACGTGGCTCCGTCACTGTGATTTCGCGGAACGTTTCAAGGCGTCATTCGCAGATGCCCCGTTTGATGGTACTGCCCTTTTTGGCAAGACCGTACGCGACACATTGGTCCAGAGCGAGAAAGACGGGAAGACGTCTGCCGTCGGAGTCCGCTTCTCTGCTCCACAGAGGTCCTTCTCAAGGAACCAAAAGGGACAGAGGAAGATGTGGTTCCGGAAGTCTCAACAATTCCGTTTTGCTCTGGACCCCTCGTCCTTCAGAGGCAGAGGAGGACAGAGTGGACACCGCCCTAGAGGCAGAGGGGGTCCGAAGAACTTCGGGTCCAGAGAACCTTTCTCTGATCGGCCCACGCAGCAACCCTGAAGGGTTACCCGACTGCTCCACTCTGGAGGCAGTCGGGGCTGTTTCTCGAGGCACCTAGCAACTTGGGAGTCCATTACAACAGATTGCTGGGTGCTTCAGATCATATCCAGAGGCTACAAGATTCTCCTTCTCAATCCCCCTCCCCGAAGCCTCCTCGATGTCCCACCCAATCAAAGGGAGGCGGCAGCTGAGGAAATCCTCCAGCTGCTAGGAAAAAAAGCAATCCAGCACGTCCCCCCAGACCAGTCCGGATCAGGCTTTTACTCCAGGTTCTTCTTGGTGCCAAAAAAGATGGGGGACTTAAGACCAATCCTCAATCTGTCCTTCCTAAACCTGTCAGTAGCCAAAGAAAAGTTCCGGATGGTCACCCTCCAATCCATTCTCCTACTTCTGCAGGAGAACAGCTGGATGTGCTCCATAGACGTCAAGGATGCGTACTACCACATTTTGATGGACAGACGATCCAGGAGGTTTCTCCGCTTCCGGCTAGGAGCCAGCCATTACCAGTTCAGGGTCCTTCCCTTTGGTCTCACCACAGCCCCTAGGGTGTTCACCAAGGTTTTGACAGTTGTAGCGGCCCACCTGAGACTCCAGGGAATTCAGGTCTTTCCGTACCTGGATGACTGGCTCCTGACCACCCCCACCAGGCATCTACTATGCGCAGCCAGAGACTGCTTTCTCCATCTAGCTCCCCGGCTGGGGATCATGATCAACATCAGAAAATCTTCCCTTCTTCCAACCCAAATCCTAGATTTCATTGGAGCCAGATTGAACACAAACCAGCATCTAGCCTTCTTGACTCCAGACCGGCTTCGAACTCTAAAACTCCACATACTGGCCCTTCTACAATCCCCAGCTCCCCATGCGGAATTGGTCCTGAGGGCTTTAGGCTCGATGGCGGCAGCTATCAACCTTCTACCTTTGGTGTGCTTGAATATGAGAGTTCTTCAATGGACCTTGCAAGTCCAGTGGTCCCTCCTGCGACATCCCCTGAGCTTCCCCATTCCCCTCAGCAGGGTTTGCAGGAAAGCCCTCTTATGGTGGCTCCAGTCCCTGGACCTCCAGAAAGGGCGCCCCTTCTCTATGTCCCCTCCTCTAACCATGGTGACCATGGACGCTTCTCGCCTTGGGTGGGGGGGGGGGCACTGCATGGGCAGGACTATCCAAGGCACGTGGACCCATTCGGAGACCCTTTTGCATATCACTGTCCTAGAGATGAGAGCGGTGCTTTTGGCGTTGCAAGCACTTCACAGCCTTCTTCCCTTGGGGACAATTGCGATTCAGACAGACAATATGTCGGTTGTCTGGTATATCAACAAACAAGGGGGAACCAGGTCCTATCCACTTTGTCGGGAGGGCATGAGAGTGTGGGAATGGGCGATATCCAACAACCGCTTTCTCATAGCGACGCACATTCCAGGCCGGTCCAACATCTTGGCAGACAGACTGAGTCGAACCATTCTCTCACCGTACGAGTGGTCTCTGAACCCCAGAGTAGCGAAGCTAATCTTCTCCAAGTGGGGTCAACCTCGTTGCGATCTTTTTGCCTCGCCTTCGAACGCAAAGTGCAGCGACTATTTCGCTCTAATCCCCCCAACCGGGGAATCCCCCAGAGATGCTCTGGTGCATGTTTGGCCACCCGGTCTACTTTATGCTTACCCTCCTCTTCCCCTGATGCTAAAGTTCTTACAGAAAGCCCGATGGTTGGGGAGCAGAATAATCCTCATTGCCCCATTCTGGCCTCGTCAACCTTGGTTCTCATGTCTATGGTCTCATCTAGTGAATCTCCCATGGATTCTAGATCCCATCCCGGATCTGATCTCTCACCCATCAGGCCTGTCAATCCCGAACCTGGACAACCTCAAGCTTACAGCTTGGTTGATCCAGTTCCACTGATAGCTAGGACTTCCGGTATCTCGTCCCCTGTCAAGGCTATACTAGTAGTCGCTCACAAGTCGTCTACGAGAAGGATTTATAATAGCAAAAGGAAGCGTTTTTATATTTGGGTGGAGCATCAAAACTTAGATCCCTTTACAGCTCCATTGCCAGCAGTATTAGATTTTCTGTCAGGCTTATTCGACCAAGGTGCTAGCTCTTCTACGGTCAAAGTCCAGCTGGCTGCAGTCTCTCACTATCATGTTGGGAGTGATCTCGGCCCTTTGACCTCGTCTAAATTATGTAAGACCTTCCTAAAAAGCACTTTTCTTTTAAGGCCTCCGGTTAAAGATGCAGTCCCTCCTTGGGACTTAACCCTTGTCCCTCAGTCTCTGACAGCTCCTCCCTTTGAGCCTGCAACTTCGGTGGATCTGAAATACTTATCTTGGAAGACAGTTTTTCTTGTTGCCATTACTTCGGCCAGAAGGGTTTCGGAACTTCAAGCCCTTTGCGCCAAGCCACCATATTTGATTTTTCACAAAGATAGAGTTTCACTCAGGACCAATCCCTCCTTTCTGCCCAAAATTGCTTCGGAGTCTAATATCAACCAATCTATTAATTTACCAGTCTTCTTTCCAGATTACCAGAATAAAGGTGAATACAGGTTACACTCTCTAGACGTACATAGGCAACTGAGATTCTATTTGCACAGGATAGCTGATCACAGGAAATCAGACCAGCTTTTTGTATCCTTTGCTAAATCCACTTTGGGAAAACCTGTATCAAAAGTCACTTTGTCCAGATGGATCTCACAATGTATCCTTTTGGCATATGAGAGTTCTGGCCGGTCTGCACCTCAAGGAGTCCATGCCCATTCTACTTGATCAATCTCTACCTCTGCTGCTTTTCGATCTAGGGTGTCGTTGGATGACATTTGTTCAGCAGCCACTTGGGCTTCATCTCATACATTCATAAAGCATTACAAATTGGATATTGTTTCTAGAGGGAGAGCATCCTTCGGCTCTGCAGTGCTCCGGAACATCCTTCCATGAGGACCTCCCAAGAATTAGGTAGCTGGGGACTCTGTCCCATAGGTTGATGTACAAATGAAGTTAACTACTTCAGATTAAGAAGTTATTTACTCACCATAACGTTCCATCTGAGTAGGTAAACTTCATTTGTCAGCAACCGACCCTCCCTCTGTCCCTCTAACCCATATGGATACTCAAAGGAATCCTGCTTGTCATTGCAAATTGTCTTAGGTTAGAGTATGGAGGTGGTTATTTGGTGTTCTGTGCTTTATGCTGATAAGCAAACTCGATCTGAGGTCAGGAAGGGATAGCAGGGGGTTATGGATAAAGGGGAGGAGCTTGGAGCTCGGATCTTAGCTGTTTGAAGCTGCCGGCTCGGATCCGATATGGATCCGATACCCATAGGTTGCTGACAAATGAAGTTTATCTACTCAGATGGAATGTTATGGTGAATACATAACTTCTTATTTCTGCACTGTGGACTTTTTCAAAAAGCTGCCTACTTCCTTGAATTATATTTCTACTAAAAGCAGTCTGTAGATAATTTACAGAAAAAAATGGCTGTATTGAAGAACTTATTAATTGCACTGTGTGCAGCTGGCTGTGTGTAAGAAGCCAATTCTTGTACGTAATGACTATAAATACTAAGTACTGACAGAAAAAAGTGGAGCAAATGTTTGTGCCATTACTAAACTCTATTGCTGCCTCTTCAGGTGAGAGGTGCAGCAAATGACTGGCACCTGGTTGGCCGTCATGAGCAGTGTGCAACCTCTGACCATCTCCTGGTCAACATTCAAAGAACTGACCATTTTGTTAAGCATCTTTATTAACATCACATAGTGTATAAAAGAAATCAAACCATTACAAAGATTGTTAATGCATTATACATGTATGATTTTTATAACTATTCCTATTCATTTTAACATTACATAGATATCACTCCTCATCTTGAACGTTATTCTGGATGTTTTGTTCCCATGGATTCATTTATTTTTATGTAGTGTGTTCATTCCCTTTTCTAATGATCCCACCTCCAATTTTTAAATCTCTTTTACAACATTCAGTGATTCCGTTGCAGTTGGCTTTGTTTTTTGATTTCAATTTTCTAATATTTGTCTTTTTTAAGCAGCCACCAGCATTAAAATCAGTAAGGTCTTTCCATGTCTAGGCAATCCAGCTTCTATATCCCAGCTCAAAAGAAATCATTTTCTTAGATAGAAATGTTGCTTCCCCAACATTTCTGACAGAAGTACACTTTAGGGAATTTCTAAAAATCTGTCAGCTCATTGCACCCCCCCCCCCAAATGGTCCATTTATCCCTCTATTTCTCATCGCACCACCATCATTTGCTGTCTTTGTATGGAAAAATTCTCTGAAATATTGGGGTAGAAACATCTATGCAAACACTTTCATGCAAATATCCTAAAACTTCTAGATTTTGTTGCATACTTGGGAGCCATGCAAATATCCTCCCAGTGTTTCTTTTTATATTGCCTTTCCGTTCTCATTTCCCAGTCTTTTTTAACTTCTGATTGATTCTTATAGTTAACATGCATTATTTTATATGCCCTACTAATTATGCTTTTTTTTAACCATAGCTTCTGTTCTTGACTCGACTATAAACTCAGTCAGAGCTGGTCTTTAAGATTCTTATCCCTTCCTGTATGCCTGTACACTGCTAACATTCTGTAATCCACAGTCCAAGCTTCTGCTTGGCCTCAAACAACTGTGTAACTTTTCCTTCTCTAATTATTTTCTCCTAAATACCTTGGTTCCCTTGCTAATTTTCTTCAATAAATTCCATCTCCCTCTTGCCTATTTTCTGTCTCTACTTTTAGTCATCTTTACAGATGAAATCCCACTTTCCCATTCCCTTGTTAGCTTAGCTCTCAAAATGTTTTCTACTATTTTTATTCTGTATGGTTTCTGCTGTTCTCTTTAAGTGCCTGCAATCATACCTCTCAACTGTACAGATTTTTGCAGAATGTCCAGATTTTTGTCTCGTATTTTTGGTTTGTTCCTCATAAAATTTGAGGTTTTCTGGCAAACCAGTGGGGAAGGAGTCACTTAATAGTGACAAACATTTGACGTACAGACTGCATATCTTTCAGAAAAAAACATGCTAACATAAAATCTGATATCAGTTTTCAATCTTTCTCAACGTATGGGTTTGGAGACTCTGCCGTTTTCAAGCTCGTGGCCACCAACAAACTCCCAAGCTCCTTTCTTACCCATAATGCACCACCCCTTACATCCCTTAGATTTTGTTTCCCACTTTAGAGTTCAGATGTGGTTGCCTTCAGCTCTGTGAAAGGTAACATCTGAAGTAGGAACTTCATTTGTCAGCAACCTTTGGGATACGGATCCGATCTCGGATCCGAGCCGGCAACTTTTACCACAGCATAGATCCGAGCTCCTAGCTCCTCCCTTTACCCATAATCCCCTGCCAACCCTGACTGACCTCAGATCTAGTTTGCCGCGCTTCAAGCTACAAGCTGGATTTTCGAGCTCCTGCTATTTAGCTAAGTTTTGTGAGAAAAACTTTCTAATTTTACTTCCCTTTTCTTGTGTGAATGTGAGCGAGTGTTTAGGTATCCTATATATCTCTCTATTTAACTTAATTTGTGTTTATTTTTCCTCCCTGCCCTCGCTGGTCGTAGTGTGTGTTTGTGGTGTGTGTAGGGGCCTAGTGAGTGTGTTTCTGTACTACTATGTCGGAAGCCCCTAAAGCCATCTTTTCAAAGTGCACCGAGTGTGGCAATAAACTTTCACCGGCGGATGGCCACACCCGGTGCGTTAGGTGCCTTGGGGTTGAACACCTCTCCTCGGGATGCGCGATTTGCGCAGTGTTCAACCCCAGGGCACTTAAGGACCGGAGGTCGAAGCTGATTCTGGCGGGCCTTTTGCCCCCGGATTCAGCTCCGGCCTCCGGTGCTTCTGTGGCCGCTATCCAGCCCTCGGTGGTAGCCACCCCTGTCTCCCTCCCTCTGGTCGGGACTCAACCTCCCGCTTCGGCTCCAGAGGAGAGGGAGGCCGGGAAAGCCAAACGGAAAGAGAAGCACCATAAGCGGCTGGCCGGGGACTCCTCGGCCCCGCCCGCCAAACGGGCTTCTCCATCCAGAGCTTCTGGATCGCCTCCTCTGCTCCGGTCTCCTTGTTTCTCACCGGGACCCGGGGAGGAGGGGACCTGGTCCCCTTCGAGGTCATCGAGGCAGCACTCTAGGTCTGCCTCGGTTGGCTCTTCGAGGTCCACCTTTAGCATGTCAGATGCAGACATGGACCGGATGATGAGGAGGTTCATCCAGGCCCAGCTGCAGATGGGAGTGCTCTTGCCTCCCCCCCTCCGGGGGTGAGCTCGACCCCATTTTTTGCTCCAATCGCTCCTTCTCCGACCCGCTTTCCGGGTTCGGAGCATTCGGAGCCGAGCCGCGTTGGACCCGGGGGTGGGTCGGAGCCAATAGTACTGGTTACTTCGGCTCCGACTGGTCCCTCGAGCTTGTCGGATCCGACCTCTCGGAGCCGTGGACTGAGCTTCGGATCCGAGGGATTCGGTGTGATTTCAGCTCCGGCCCGGTCGGAGCACACGGGTCCTTCGGATCAGAGGGTCTCGGCCCCGGATCCGGTCCCCGCTTCGGATCCGAGTGGAAGTCGACTCTTGGATCCTATCGAGAGTGGCTCCCCCTCGGCTTTCGCGGTGGTGGAGAGGGCACTGTTGAGTGCATCCAGGCCTCCGGTCCTGGCTTCGGCTCCCCCCTGCACTCTCTCTCAGCTGGTTCAGGCTCCCATCACCCGGCCTTCGGGGCAGCTTGCTTCAGCGCCTCTGGGTGTTCCTTTGCAACGTGACATTGCTGGTGAGACTTCCTCGGACAGCCCCCCGAGGAGGTTCCTCACAAAGCTAAGTGTAAGACGAGACACGTGGACTCCCCCGAGTCCCTTACAGAAGATACGGACTTAGATGAAGGGGAAGGCTCCCCAAGGTCACCCCCCGAGGATGTCTCCTTTGGAGACATCATGGAAATGCTCAGGATTAGGGGAGGGTGGTCTGCCCCCAAGGCTTCCTTCGATGAGTCCATATTCCTAGAGACGTTCGAAGCAGGGCCATCTACCTCTTGGGTGTCCCCTCCCCCCGACCCCTGGTGGACCTTATTTCCACCAGGGTTTGGAAGGAGCCGGACACTGTAGAGCCAGTCCCCAAGCGCCCAGATAGGATCCTGAGTCCCCCTGCAGAAAGAACCAACTGGAGCAGAGGTCCCCCCGTGGATGCCATGCTGGTGGTGGCGGCCACCAAGAGGGAGTTGGCTCAGGAGAGCTCTGCGGTCCACCCACCGAGCAAGGAGTCTCTGGCGATGGACCGCCTTGGGAAGCGGGTCTTCAGTTCAGCAACCTTCTCCATGAGGGCGCTGAACTATATGGCACACGTCATCCGGATGCAGCGAGATCTAATAAAAGAATACGCTGCCTGCCCCCCAGAGTCCATGTCGGAAGGGGACAAGCAGCTGTACTCCTCCCGAATGTCCACTCTACGTTCAGTTTCCAACACCTCTATGCGGCTCTTGTCTCACGCCACGGAAGGAGCCACTAGAGCTGGCAGAGCCGGCCTGGCAATGAGGCGCCAAGCCTGGCTCCGACATTGTGACTTCTCGGAACCCTTTAAGGCGTCATTTGTGAATGCCCCCTTTGATGGTTCTGCATTGTTTGGCAAAACCGTTCGCGACACTTTAGTCCAGAGTGAGAAAGACGTTGTCTGCCGTCGGAGTCCGCTTCTCTGCTCCCCAGAGGTCCTTTTCTAAGAACCAAAAGGGTCAGAAGAAGATGTGGTTCCGGAAATCGCATCAGTCCCAGTCTGCTCCGGACAACCAGTCCTCTCGTGGCAGAGGAGGACACAGAGGACGCCGCCCTAGAGGCAGAGGGGGTCCCAGAAATTTTGGGTCCAGAGAACCCTTCTCTGAGAGGCCCACACAGAACCCCTGAGGGGTTGCCCGGCTGCTCCACTCTGGAGGCAGTCGGGGGGCGTCTTTCGAGGCACCTAGCAATGTGGGAGTCCATAACAACAGATCGCTGGGTGCTTCGCATCATATCCAGAGGCTACCAAATTCCCTTTATTGTAACCCCCAAAACCAGAAGCCTCCCCGACGTACCACCCAATCAGAGGGAGGCGGCTGCTACAGAAATTCAGCAGCTTTTACAAAAAAGAGCCATCCAACCTGTCCCCCCAGATCAGTTCGGATCAGGGTTTTACTCCAGGTTCTTTCTGGTGCCAAAAAAGACGGGGGACTTGAGGTCCATCCTCGACCTCTCTCTTGAACCTGGCAGTACCCAAAGAAAAGTTCCGGATGGTCACGCTACAATCTATTCTCCCCCTGTTACGGGAGAATGACTGGATGTGCTCGATAGACCTCAAGGATGCGTACTACCACATTCTTGTGGACAGACGTTCCAGGAGGTTCCTCCGCTTCCGGCTGGGACCCAGTCACTTTCAGTTCAGGGCCCTCCCCTTCGGTCTCACCTCAGCCCCCAGGGTGTTCACCAAAGTCTGGGTGGTTATAGCGGCCCACCTGAGGCTTCAGGGAATTCAGGTCTTTCCGTACCTGGACGACTGGCTCCTCATCGCCCCAACAAGGCATCTGCTCTGTTCAGGCAGGGATTATCTCCTCAATCTTGCTCCACGCCTAGGGTTGACTGTCAACATGGCCAAATCCTCTCTGGCTCCTACACAGGTAATAGATTTCATAGGGGCGAGATTGGATTCCAGACTAATGCTTGCCTTCCTGACTCCCGATCGGCTTCAGAACCTGAGGTTGCATGTTCAGGCCATTCTCCAACTTCCTGCTCCACCAGCGGAATTGATCCTGAGGGCTCTAGGGTCCATGGCGGCAGCAATTCCTCTGCTGCCCCTAGCCCATCTAAATATGAGGGTCCTGCAATGGACCCTCCAAGTGCAATGGTCCCTGTCTCGCAACCCCCTGTCCCATCCTATTCCCCAAAGCAGGGCTTGCAGAGGGTCGCTCGTGTGGTGGCTCCAGTCCCCGAGCCTTCACACGGGACGACCATTCTCGATGCCTTTCCCCGTCGCCACAGTGACCACGGATGCCTCTCGCCTGGGGTGGGTGGGGGGGCACTATTCAGGCAGAATGGTCCAAGGCACGTGGAACGACACAGAGACGACCTTGCATATCAATGTCCTAGAGATGAGGGCGGTGCTTTTGACGTTGCAGGCACTTCACAGCCTTCTTCTGATTGGGACGATTGCGGTACAAATGGACAACATGTCAGTTGTCTGGTACATCAACAAAAAGGGAGGAACCAGGTCTTATCCTCTTTGTAGCGAGGCCATGAGAGTGTGGGAATGGGCGATATCCACCAACCGCTTTCTCATTGCAACGCACATTCCGGGACGGTCCAACATCCTAGCAGACAGGCTCAGTCGTTCGATTCTGACCCCATACGAATGGTCTCTCAATCCTCTAGTAGCGAAGCAAATATTTGCCCAATGGGGGCAACCCTGTTGCGATCTTTTTGCCTCTCCTTCAAATACCAAATGCAACAGTTACTTCGCTCTAATCCCCCCTCAGGAGGAGTCCCCGAGAGACTCTCTTGTACATGCTTGGCCTCCCGGTCTCCTTTACGCTTACCCTCCATTGCCCATGATGCTAAAACTCTTACAGAAAGCCAGTCGGCTGGGGAGCAAAATGATCCTCATTGCCCCATTCTGGCCTCGTCAAACGTGGTTCCCATACCTGTGGTCTCATTTGATTCATCCACCCTGGATTCTGGATCACCTCCCGGATCTCATTACTCACCCTCTGGGTCTTCCGACCCCCAACCTGGTCAACCTCAAGCTGACGGCTTGGTTGCTCCAGTTCCACTCCTGATAAGGACTCCCGGAATCTCCTCACCAGTCAAAGCCATCCTAGTAGCAGCACATAAACCTTCCACCAGAAGGGTCTGTCGGAGTAAGTGGAAACGTTTCTCCATTTGGGCGGAGCACCATCACTTAGATCCTTTCACGGCGCCTCTTACGTGGGTTTTGGATTTTCTAACTACCCTTTTTCATCAAGGGGCTAGCTGCTCTACAGTCAAGGTACAACTAGCAGCGATTTCGCATTATCATGTAGGGCATGAATCGGGCCCTCTAATTACTTCCAAGCTTTGTAAAGCTTTCCTCAAGGGTACCTTCCTTCTCAGACTTCCGGTCAGGGAGGTAGTACCCCCATGGGATTTATCTTTGGTTCTACAGGCCTTGACAAGCCCCCCTTTCGAGCCGGTGGCTACGGTTGATCTTAAATACCTCTCTTGGAAGATGGCCTTCTTGGTGGCCATTACTTCAGCTAAAAGGGTCTCTGAGCTTCAGGCTCTCTGTGTTAAACCGCCGTATTTAGCCTTCCATCAGGATAGAGTTTACCTCAGGATCAATCCGTTCTTTCTGCCTAAGGTATCTTCGGAAGCTAATATTAATCAATCTATTAATCTTCCCGTGTTCTTTCCCAACTACCAGAACAAAGGAGAGTACAAACTGCATTCCTTGGATGTGCACAGACAATTACGCTTTTATATTCATCGAACTGCTGGTCATAGGCAATCTGACCAGTTGTTTGTCTCCTTTGCCAAAACAAATTTAGGCAAGCCAATTTCGAAAGTTACCCTGTCATGGTGGATAGCTAGTTGTATCCTCTTGGCATATCAGAGTTTGGGAAGGCCTGCACCTCAGGGAGTCTGAGCTCATTCTACTAGGGCTGTCGCTACTTCGGCAGCTTTTAAATCTAGGGTTCCCTTGGATGATATTTGTTCCGCAGCCACTTGGGCTTCATCTCATACCTTTATCAGCCATTACAAACTGGATGTTGTCTCCAGAGGTAGGGCGTCCTTTGGCTCTGCAGTGCTCAGGAATATTCTTCCATAAAGGCCACCCAAGATTCAGGTAGCTGGGGGCTCTGTCTCAAAGGTTGCTGACAAATGAAGTTCCTACTTCAGATTAAGAAGTTACGTACACACCATAATGTTCCATCTGAGTAGGTATCTTCATTTGTCTGCAACCATCCCCCCCTCCTTCCCCCTGACCTATAGGATTCTGTTTAGGATCTGCCCTAGATAAGCCCCTTCCGGGGCACAGTAACAATGGAAGTTATGTGATCCTATCTCGCCTACATTCAGTACTGATGGGCTCGGAAGCCGATCCCTCGGCTCCGACTCGGCACGCTATGCTATAGAGCGAAGCCTCTTATTGGCTGAGCTATTTCTTATCCCAGGATGCACCACCACTAATCCCCCAGATCTCGTTTGCCGCTTACAAGCTAGGACGTGGTCTCAAACTTGGCTGAGCTAAGTACTGTTTTCTTCAAAGTTTCCTGTCAGGAATTTTGCTATTTTCATCCCAAAAGCTGTTTTAACAGCTATTGTTGTTGTACGAGTGTGTTTGAATAACTTTTATTGAGAAAAATTGTGTTTTGGGTTAAGGGAAGGTTTTCCATTTAAGTTAGAGGGGCCTTCCCCTATTCTTATCTAGCGTCTTTTGTTCTTTTCAGGAGGTCAAGTACCTGCTTAAGTTAGAGGGTCTTGACCCTCCTTTTCAGTGTTTTTTGTTCGGATATTGTGCATTGTGTACTGTCTTGTGTAAAAAAAAAAAAAAAAAAACTTGTTTTCTTTTTTCAGTTTTCCTTGTGGTAAAATTTGGTTTACTGAACAGTTTATTTAACTAGTTTTCTTAGTGAACTGTTAGTCAGCATGTCTAAGGAACATAGACCCTCTGGGTTTAAAAAGTGCGCGAGGTGTGGTTACAAAATGTCGATAACTGACGACCACTCCTCGTGTGTATATTGTTTAGGCACCAAGCACCTACAGGAGTCCTGTAGCGTGTGTCACGCCTTTTCGTCTAGAGTCCTCCAAGAGAGGAAGAATAAATTAATATTAAAAGGGCTGATTAAACCCTCCTTTGAGGAGGCCTTATCTTCCTCTTCCTCTCCTACCAAGAAGAAGAAAGCGTCGGCTCCGACCAGTCTGTCGGAACCGACCGCCAAAAAACCTAGGCAGGCTTCTCCATCGGCTCCACGGACTTCGGAGCCGAGGGCGGAATGGTCTGCCTCGATGCCTCCAGTCTCGACCCCTCTGGTTTCGGAGCCGAGGACTGGGGCATCGAGAGGCGGGTCACCTTCATCGGCTCTACTGGTTTTGGAGCCGATGAGGGTTGCCGGCTCAGACTCTTCCCCTTCGGCGCCGAAGTCCTCCTCGGCACCGAGGGAAATTGTTTTGAGGCCTTCTTCGGAACCGATAGTAGTCAAATCCATTCGGAGCCGGTCCCCTAGTCCTATGGAGCCGATGGAGAAGTCTGTTCGGACCCGATCGGTGTCATCTAGATCCTCCAAGATGTCTGATTCGGACATCGACAGGGTGCTCCTAAGACTTTTTCAGTCTCCGGTGTTCCAAAAGTTAGTTTCGGCTCCAGCCCATTCGGCTTCGGAGCCGATGGACCACTCTATTGTTATGGTTCCTCCTCCAACAGCCTCGGCACCGTTGGAGCAGGTGCTGGTGGAGCCGATGGAGGTTTTCGGGTCGGGCCCGACCCTTACTCCAACCCCAGCTCTCGAGTCGGAGTTCGGTACGCGGACTTCCTCTGTCGGCCCTGGGGGGGGACGCTTCGGGACTGATGTTTTCGGTCCCAAGCCTTCCTCTCGGTGCGTCGGCTGTGGGGGTACCGTCTACCGTTGTGGCCACGGAGGTGGGACCTTCCCAGGATTCTGGTGGTACCGCCTTCAGGGCCATGAGGAGTGCGTTAGCCAAATCCTCTTTGGCTACCTCCACGGTATCCCCAGTACCTTCCCTGCATACGGAGACTGGGTCTTTGGCAGTCCCCCTGTCCTTAGACAGCGGAGCCCCGGGGCCTGAGGTTACCCCAACTGGGGGTTTCCCCCCTCCTGGAGGTCCCTCTGAAGCTTCTTCGGAGGAACCCCCCAGGAAAAGATTGTGCAAGAGGAAGCACGTTGACTCCCCCGATGAGTCTCTCACATCAGACACTGATCTTGATGATGCAGAGGGGTCCCCTAAGTCGTCCTCAGATGATGTCTCCTTTGCAGACATCCTGGAAGCCCTTAAACAACGAGGCGGCTGGCAATCCAAACCCCCTTCTGCTGATGAGTCGGTGTTCCTTAAGGCCTTCAGGTCTCAGCCCTCCGCCTCCTGGGTGTCTCCGCCCTTTGACGAGCTCCTAGATTTGATCTGTCGAAGGGCGTGGGAACACCCAGATTCTGTGGAATCGGTGCCTGCTCGTCCGAATAAGTTCCTGTCAGCACCCCCAGAAAAAGAGTTTTTGACGAAAGGTGTGGCTGTAGATGCCTTGGTGGTGGCATCTGCTACCCAGCAAGATGTAGCAGAGGCTTCGACATCCGTCCATCCTCCTAATAAGGAGTCTAGGAGCATGGATCGGTATGGTAAGCGCACCCTAAGTTCAGCGGCCTTTACTTTAAGGTCCCTGAACTATCTAACGCACTTTACCAGATTTCAGAGGGATCTGATTAAGGAACTTTCAGATACCCTCTTGGGTAACCTGCCTGAGCAGCTGGCCCAGACGGTTGGCTCTCAGCTGGCTACGCTGTCGTCCATTTCAAAGTCGTCCATGAGGCTCATTTCTTATGTGGCCGAAGGGGCGAGTAGAGCGGCGGGTACAGGCATTGCTCTACGGAGGCAAGCCTGGCTCCGTCTGTGTCATTTTGCGGAGGCCTTTAAGTCTTCCTTTGCAGACGCCCCCTTTGATGGGTCCTCTTTGTTTGGACCCAAGGTAAAGGACACATTGACCCGCTGCGAGCAAGAAGGTAAGACTTTGACTGCCGTAGGGGCACGATTTTCCACTCCCTTTGGGCCTTATCCCAAGGCTAAAAGAGGAGGGAAAATGTGGTTCCGTAGATCTCAGAAGTCTTACCCCTCACAGCAGGACGATCCCCCTTCTAGAGGCAGGGGAGGGGGAAATTCTTCTGGAAGACGCCGTCCCAGAGGCGGCAGAGGCCCCCGCAACACTGGAGACCACGAGTCCTTTCGTGGCTCTTCAGCCTTTCACAGTCCCTGAGGGATTGCCCGACTGTGCAGCTCCGGAGCCAGTCGGGGGTCGTTTTTCGACGCACCTAAAAGCCTGGGAAGGTATCACTCAGGACCGATGGGTGCTTCGAATTATCGCCGGAGGTTACGTCATTCCTTTTTCTCACTCCCCACCTCAGTCCAAAAAGATCCCGGACCCGCCACCCAGTCAACGGGACATTGCAGCCTCAGAAGTTTCAAAGCTGCTGCAAAAAGGAGTCATCCAACCAGTCCCCGCAGACCAGATTGGATTAGGAACTTACTCAAGATTCTTTTTGGTGCCAAAAAAGACCGGGGACTTGAGGCCCATTTTGGATCTCAGCATTCTAAACCGTTCAGTCAAAAAGTCCAAGTTCCGAATGGTCACCCTACAATCCATTCTCCCATTGCTGGAGAAAGGTGTTTGGATGTGCTCCATAGATCTCAAGGACGCTTATTACCATATCATGGTACATCAAGCGTCCAGGAGACATCTGCGCTTCAGCCTAGGAGGCAGTCATTTTCAGTTCCGCGCGCTGCCCTTTGGTCTCACCACAGTCCCCAGGGTGTTCACCAAATGTTTGGCGGTCGTGACTGCTCACCTGAGAAGTCTGGGATTCCAGGTGTTTCCGTATCTAGACGACTGGCTCCTAACTGCCACCTCCAAGCATCTACTCTTGCGGAGCCTACAAGCCACGATATCACTGGGCACTTCCCTTGGAATCACCTTCAATTGGCCAAGGTCTGTGTTGCTGCCATCTCAACGCATAAGTTTCATCGGAGTAGAGATAGACTCGAACCAAATGCGGGTCTATCTACCTACAGAAAGGATACAAACCATACAGGCTCAAGTTCGAGCCTTACTTCCCAGATCCAAAGCCCCGGCCAGAATGGTCCTGCAGCTTTTGGGATCTATGCCCGCCACGGTTCTTCTAGTTCCCCTAGCAAGGTTGCACATGAGAATTCTCCAGTGGCTTCTTTCAACTCAGTGGTCCTTTCAGGATCTCCCTCTCAGTCACCTCATATGGATCACGGAAACCTGCAAATGGGACCTTCGCTGGTGGCTGGTGCCCTCCAATCTGGATCAGGGACGACCCTTTGTTCCTCCTCCTCCTGTGGCCACTTTGACTACGGACGCCTCCCAGATGGGGTGGGGGGGGCATTCCCTGGGCAGGTCAGTCCAAGGCACATGGCATTCGGAAGAGACCCTACTTCATATCAACATCTTAGAAATGAGGGCGGTGCTTCTGTCCCTACAAGCCCTTCACGATTACCTCCCTCAGGGCGTAATTGCCGTTCACTCCGACAACATGTCAGTTGTCTGGTACCTGAACAAACAGGGAGGGACCAGATCCTACCCCTTTTGCAGAGAGGCCATGAGAGTTTGGGAATGGGCAGTGTCGACCAAACGTTTTCTAGTGGCAACTCATATCCCGGGCAAGTCCAACGTGATAGCCGACAGACTGAGCGGAACTATCCTCTCTCCACACGAGTGGTCTCTGAATATTACGGTTGCAAATCAGATTTTCAGCAAATGGGGAATTCCTTGTTGCGACCTCTTCGCAACTCCGCTGAATGCGAAGTGCAAAAAAGTTCTTCTCCCTCACCCCGGCTCCGGGGGAGAGCCCTATGGACGCACTAGCCCATCCATGGCCCACCGGCTTGCTATATGCTTTTCCCCCAGTTCCCCTCCTCCCCAGAGTCATCCAGAAGGCGTCTCACTTGGGGAGCAAAATGATCTTAGTTGCTCCTTACTGGCCTCGTCAGGTATGGTTCCCCTATCTTCGGAAATATGCACTGGAAGGTCCATGGGTCCTGAATCAGATCCCAGACCTATTGGTTCACCAGTCGGGACTACTTCACCAGTCCCTACACACCTTAAAATTGACGGCTTGGCTCCTCCTCTTCCGACTATAGTCAGGAATCATACCTTAGATCCGGAAGTTGTACACATTTTATCTTCGGCCCACAAGTCTGCTACTAAGAAATTGTATTCTAGCAAATGGAAGAGATTTGCTATTTGGGCTCAGCTCCGGGGTCTGGATCCCATCACTATTCCCGTATCAGAAGTTCTGAAATTTCTAACTTCCCTTTTAAATCAAGGCTCTTCAGTCTCTACCATCAAGGTTCAATTGGCAGCTATTTCCAATTTTCACGAATCTATAAACCCACCTTTAATGAGCAACAGATTGTGTAAAACCTTCTTGAAAGGTGCTGCGCTTTTACGACCTCCGATTTCTCATCCTGCTCCTCCATGGGATCTCGATGTGGTGTTACGTGCCTTAACTTCCTCCCCCTTCGAACCGGCAGCAACATGTGATTTAAAATTTCTATCGTGGAAAACTGCCTTTCTGGTTGAGATTACTTCTGCCAGAAGGGTTTCAGAGCTTCAAGCTTTGTCTGTAAAACCTCCGTACTTGGTTTTTCACAAAGATGGAGTATCTCTCAGGCCAAATCCATCCTTTGTCCCTAAGGTTTGTTCCAGTTTTTGCCTACAACAGTCATTAGAATTTCCAGTCTTCTTTCCGAAGTATTCAAACAAAGCGGAATACATATTCCACACATTAGATGTCCACAGGCAATTGCGTTTTTATTTAGATAGGACCAAACAAACAAGGAAAACAGATCAATTGTTTGTATCCTTTTCGGATTATAAATTGGGCAAACCCGTCACAAAGGTCACTATTGCCAAATGGATCAGCTTATTCCTCTTCTAATAAAGAGCTTACGACCTCTGTCAAAGCTCATTCTACAAGAGCTATGGCTACTTCAATAGCTTTCCATTCTAAGCTTGCCATTAGTGACATTTGTGCTGCGGCTACATGGTCCACCCCGCACACTTTCATTTCCCACTACAAATTGGATGTGGCATCTAGAGGACGAGCTTCATCTGGTTCCACAGTGCTCAGGAGTGTTTTCCAGTGAGCCACCCAGGATTTAGGTGCTAGGGACGCTGTCCCATCAGTACTGAATGTAGGCGAGATAGGATCACATAACATCTTTTAGTTATGTACTTACCATAACTTTAGATGTTTGGGATCCATCTCTACATTCTAATAACCCACCCTCCTTCCCCCTTCCTTGGAGATCAGAGGATATCAGAAGGTCCGAATTCTGTTGTTTCATCTTGAAACATCTGGCAATGTTATATAAACAAGTTGTGTATGTGTGCATGAATGCGGACAAACAAGATCTGGGGGATTAGTGGTGGTGCATCCTGGGATAAGAAATATCTCAGCCAATAAGAGGCTTCGCTCTATTGCATATCGTGCCGAGTCGGAGCCGAGGGATCGGCTCTGAGCCCATCAGTACTGAATGTAGGCGAGATGGATCCCAAACATCTAAAGTTATGGTAAGTGCATAACTAAAAGTTATATCGGGCAAACTTGATCTGAGGTCAGTCAGGGTTGGCAGGGGATTATGGGTAAAGTGAGGAGCTAGGAGCTCGGATCTATGCTGTGGTAGAAGTTGCCGGCTCGGATCCGAGATCGGATCTGTATCCCAAAGGTTGCAGACAAATGAAGATACCTACTCAGATGGAACGTTACGGTGAGTACATAACTTATTATTATTTCTTCTTATTTTTTCTTTCTAACTTTATGGACTTATCAACTTTTCTCCTTTACTTCTAGGAAAAAATCTCCTTCCCTTTAGCTTTTGAACTGTTTTATAACTATTAATGCAGAAAATCTGAAATTGAGTAAAATCCCAAATCTTTTTTTGTCTTTTAGCAGCCGTTTTTTCCATTATTGTGACAATTCATTTTACAGATTTATTTTTCCATTTTGGTGTGTTTTATTACTATCCGTATTTCTTGTATATATAACATTTATTGTAGTTCTTTAAATTCCATTGCTGCAACCTTGGTTATATTGTTTAGGACTGCAGTTTCTAACACGAGTTTCTGTGGACAGGAAAGAATAAACTGATGTGAAAGGCTTTACTGCCCTCTTCTTTTTTCCAAAGCCATTGCTAGGGCTTAACCCCCCCATACAAAATGTAAAGACCTATCAAAAGGTCTAGTTTCTCAGCTTCTCTAGTCCCTGTTTCTTCAGAACTGAAAAGAAAGGTCATAGCTTCAGATGCAGTTTTTGTTCTATCAGACAATCATCAGATCCAAGCACACAGTTCTTTGGAACATGAACAAAAGAAGAAATTAATATTGAAAGGTTTGCTGCTAACTACCTTTTTCTCAGGATATTGCTGGAGTTCGATATTCAAGGACCCTTCAAAAGGTTCAAAAAAAAAAAAAAAAGGAGAGAGAGTCTTAAAGAGTTCAGATCCAGCCACCTCAAATCCGTTATCTCCAAGACCTCCTCTGGATCTTAAATCCTCCTCGGATCTGACAGGTTAGACTCCTGTCATCAGATCCTAAGTTTTTTCGTCTCAGACAGACAATTTTTATCTTCAGACAATAGTTACAAATACAAAGTCCCCTAGGGCTGTTTTTGGATCCTAACTTCTCATCAGGTCTGCTATTACTTTTGCATTAGATCCTAATCCTTTGGATCCTGCAGACAAGTCTTATTACGGAGACATGGAATGATTTTGGATCCAGGCTGTATGGATCCAAAGTATTTTCAGCCTCCTTTGGATCCTAAACTTTCGGATCTGACAGACAGAAGTTTGACTCCAGAGAAACTAGGAAATTGTCGAATCTAAAGCCCCTAGGGTCCTCTTTGAATCCTAATTTCTTCTTGGATCCGACAAGTTTTGGTTGTTACTTCTACATTGGATCCTAAATCTTTGATCCAACAGGCACAAGTCGTATTCCAGAGAATTTTAAAGATTTCAGATCCAAGCTCTTCCGATCCAAAGCCTTTAGAATCTCCTTTGCATCCTAAGCTTTCGGCTCCAACAAATTTTAACTCCAGAGAAAAACTAGAAAGACGTCAAATCCAAAGCCCTAGTGCTTCTTTGGGCCATATGTGTTCCTCATATCTGATAGGTTTGCTGTTACTTCTTGATTGGTTCCTAAGCCTTCAGATCTGATAAATTTTATTCCACAAAATTTGAAAGATTTCGCATCCAAACTCTTGGGATGCAAGAACCTTTAGAATCTCCTTCAAATCCTAAGTCCTACTCGGATCTGATGAGTTCGGTTCCTCTGGTGATTAGTTTCTTTCCTTCAAATTTTCCCTTCCCACTCAATTTTTTTCAGGATGTGGGTAAGATACTAAAAAAAAAAAAAAAAAAAAAAAAGTAGCTGTTTTTACATTATGTGCGTTTTCTCCCACTACACTATCACTTCATCTTGGTTTTTTGCTTCTAGTTCTCTAAAGTGTTCAACTGCAACTTTTCTGCTGCATTTATTACTACTTGTTTTTAGCCTGTTTAAATTTTAAGCGTTATTCTAAGCCTCTTAGTTTTGGTTTAAGCACTTGGGCTTTAGGCCTACCCCTTAGCTCTCCCTGGCCTCTCTCCTTCAGATTCTGATAAATATGGATGGACAATTTCTTACAGTTTCTCCTGTCAGCCTGGTTAATGTCGGCATCCTGAGACAGTGTAGCAACTGCCTCATGTATATGGACAACCATCTACTACTACCACCTAGGAACACAATTTGTGAGAGATGCAGTTACATAAAAAAGCTAGAATCTGTGCTCTCTGCCGCACAAGCCAGTATATCTGGCACTGAGAAGGCTGTCAACACAATCACTACACCTCAAACACCACCCACAACTGCACAACACACACCCACATATGCAGAGGTTCTCAACAAAAACAAACCCAAACAAAGGAGACCTCAGAGGCAAAAACATATGAGAACTCCACAGCCCTCCACACCACATACCATGCATAGTCCACACACCAGTGTCTTGCAGCCACTAAGGCCTAACCATAAACACAACATATTAGTCATAAGAGACTCCATTGTGAGACACACAGATGTGCCTCTCACCAGGCTGGATAAGGAGAAAGTCAAGGTTAGTTGTTTGCCAGGTGCCAGAATCTGCCGTATCACACACACACTCAAGTCTGTCAACAGCAGGTACTGTTATGACTCTGTCATGGTCCATGGCGTGAACGACTTGAGACATACCTCCCTGGGCTATATGAAGAGAGACATGATTGAGCTCGCTGAATATGTGTCACAGTCAGGTATGTCCCTAGCTTTAAGCAGCATTCTAGCGTCACCCAGAATGATGCCCCAGTACAAACAGAAAATGATTGACTTTAACAATTGGCTTAGTTTCTGGTGTCATTCCAGGGGGATCTAGTGCCTGGCAGCCTGGGAAGATATGATTGACAGACCACGATGATTTGCTAGAGATGGCCTGCATCTGTCTCACTTGGGCTTCAGGCTTCTGGCAAAAGCTCTTGCCTCCCCCATAGTGCCTTTTTAGGAATAGTCACAAAGTCGATACTATCAACATAAAAATCTCACCAAAATGCAAATTAAAGGGCATGCTGCTAAACGCTAGGAGTCTAAACATGAAACTGCACACATGGCAAGCATTCTTAACTCTGGAAGATGTTGACATTTGTGCAGTCACAGAAACTTGGTTCAAAACTGTGGAGAGCACCTCAGCCTTACCTGGTTACTCATCCTGTCATACATTCAGACCCCAAAATGTGGACAGGAAAGCCAAAGGAGGTGGAGTTTCAGTGTATATTAAAGACTCACACATCTCCAGGCTGATCAAACAGTATGACACACAGGAAACACTCAAGGTGCAGTTAACCATTGATAAGGCCCCTATTCAAATTATAGCTAGCTACAGACCCCCAAATTTGACTCAAAATGCCAACTCCACCTATCTGGACCTCTTCAAACCTATCAAGATTCAACCCTTTACCCTGATCTTGGGTGACTTTAATTACCCAACTATAGATTGGAAAAACTACTCATGCTAGGACAGAAATGGCCAGAGATTTCTCAATTTTTATCAGTGCAGATGCTTTGGAACAGCTAGTTCATACCTCCACAAGAGGTGGTAATATCTTGGACTTGGTATTAACCAGCATGAGTGACCACTGCAGCACCCCTTCGATGTCATCCTTCCTGGTTACATCCGACCATAAAGTGGTCACTTTTGAAGTCACCATCTCCCCAGACCCCCCCATCCCCCCAGCTAGGGCCAAACAAAAAAACTTCTCCAAAGCTGATTACAACCTCCTGAGGGATGGTATAAACAGCTTCACAGCCCCCCTACCCACTGTAGGAACTGGCACTAATGTCCACATGTACACCGAAGTACTATATGAGCATTTATATAGATGCATAGAATCAGGAATACCTGACAGGACAAAATCATCCTCAGCAAGGACATCTGCAATAAATAAACTATATAATAAAAGGAAAAAATTGCTGACCAGTACCAAGAAAGAAGTGCCCAATTGGAAGCAATCTCTCCTTAGCCCGAACAAGCATAAGAGCACTAGTGAAATCCTCTAAAGCCTTTGTCCCAGCCGAGTGGAGGACAGCCAGTCATCCCTTTACACAAAGGTGGAGCGTCCACCGATCCAGGAAATTTTAGACCCATCAGCCTAACTAGCCTGATCTGCAAGGCCATAGAACAGATTATCATGGACCTCATTAACATGGACATTGGTAACCTCCAAACACTCGTCCCCACACAGTTTGGCTTTGTCAATGGGAGGTCATGTCTGTTAAATCTGGTTGACTTCTTTGAGATGGTCACCAAAGCCATGGACAAGGGGAAGACAGTGCACACCTCCTACATTGACCTGGCCAAAGTCTTCGATACTATTCCCCACTCGGGCATAGTAGATAAACTCTCTCAACTAGGCATCAAATCATATGTTACCAGATGGGTGGCAAACTGGCTCACTGATAGAAGCAACCTAATCAAAATAAGGGAAGCCACCTCAAGCAGTAGACCCGTAACAAGCGGCATACCCCAGGGATTGATCTTGGGGCCTCTGTTATGTGGGATATACTTCTCTGAGGTGCAGGCCAAAACCAGTGGGCTATGGCTGGCCAAGTTTGCAGATGACTGCAAGCTGGGTGCAGTCATCAATTCCCCAGGTGATGTGGACATCCTCTACACCAGGAAGCATGGCTAATCATAATGAAGGACACTTCCTTGCATAGAATATTTTGCTGAGATTATATCGTTCCCTTTTCCCTTCCCCCTTCGTTCCCCAAGAAGCAGCTTGGAATCATCTGAAAGTTCCCTCTAGAGCAATAGAATCCATAAATTACTCAAAATTCCTCTAGTGCCTAAATAAAATAGGATATTAATGATCAGTTTTAAGTCTCGTTGTGTTGAACTATTCTGTTTGGCACACTATATCCTAATTAGTCTTGGTTCAATCCAATTTTCCCCTTCTGAGCAGGACATCTGGATGAGATTGATTGACCTTCAGGATTAGTAGTACAATGAATAGACGATCCAGGAAGTAGTTACAATTTAGGCAGGGAGCCAATCATTGCCAGTTCAGAGTCCAGCCTTTTGGCCTAACCACAGCCCTGAGGGTATTACCAAGTTTCACAGTACTGGTATCTCACTTAACTTTGCAAGGATCCCACGCATTTCCATTTTGGGATAATGGGCTCATTACTACCCCAACCAAGCTTTTACTGGTGCATGTTTGAGATTAAGTGCGGTAGGCTTGTCCACAATTTGGAATATCCATTAATAACAAGTCACAATTCTAACCAGCCTACACGTTGGAGTTTATACGAACAATTTTTCAACACGGTGTCTATCCTAGCATCTCTGCTCCTTTGCAGAGTACAAACAATAGCTCAGAAAATATTTGGTAGTACCAGAATATCAGCAGGATTGATTCTGCAAGTTCTGGGGTGAATATCAATGGCAATAGTTCTACTTCCTTACCAAGAATCGATGCTACAAACACAATGATAAACTCTCTCTTAACCTGTTTCAGTAAAGATAACCTTTGCTTAACTGAGTTATCTTTCCGGGTGGATGCACTCAAAACAATTGTGCTAGCCCATCATTTCTCCTTTCTCTACCCAAGGCCACAGTGACCATGGATGATTCCCAGACTGGATGGAGTGGACAGTTCCTGGGGAATACAGTCCAGGGCATTTGGTCCCCCGAGGAGGCCAACTTACATATACTGAAGGTATGGCAATGGGTGATTTTCTTCAAACCACTTTGTAATTGTAGCCCATTTCCTGAGGAAGTTTAGCATGATAGCTGTCAACTTGAGCAGGTCCATTTACTTCCTCACAGCTTGTGTCTCAGCAGCAACGTGACAGACATGGTTTATTTATGTATTTATTTGTTTATTCATTCACTTATCATAAAGATAATTTTCCATTCTGTTCCTAGGAATTCAGACTTGAGGCAAATTAAATTGCATATTTAATGGAAGAAACCGTGTATGCAAACTAAACATGTACAACAGCAACAACAATGTGGAAGAATATAAAACGTGATAGGCACTTGCAATTCATTTTAATAAAGATTACTTCAGAAACCAGCCATGTTTAAGAATAAACCATCCTTGACGTATCTTACTAGCCTCAACTAAAATGGTTTCCCTTCCTTTAACCTCTTTTTTTTTTCCTGTACTCACCTTCGATTTTAGATCTGTCTACAGAACTTCTGTCTCACCTGACAGACATGATTCATCCTCACATCTCTAGCCTAAAACTGACTGTTTTTTTCACATTCTGTTGATAGCCAGGCAACCTATGCTTTCTTTTTTGCCCGTCTGTTCCATTCTGTTTGCTTTCCATAACAACCCTATACAAAGAATCTCTATAGAATTTATGGAGAAGATTTTTTCTTTGAGTAGAGCAGTATTGGGAGGAACCTTTCACAGCTCCAATACATTCTGTCCTTACAGTTCTAGCCAGTTTATTTTAAGAGGAAGCTAGTTTATCGAATGTCTAATTTCTACTTACAACCTTTCCCAAATTTTTATGTAGATTTTCAGAATTCTTCTCTGGCTTCCTCTAAACCTTGCAAAGCATTTTTTAATGGTTTTCTTCTACTTAGACCTCCTTACAAAGATCCCATACCACCATGGGATATACAGTTGGTACGGCAAACTTTGACACAGTCTTCTTTTCAAACTACAGCCAAATATAATGCAAAATTCTGTACCTGGAACTCTATCCTTTTAGTTCCGTTTACTTCCATTGGATAATGTCAGAACTTCAAGCATTTATATTCTAAGTCCCCATCCTGTTTTTCTACAGTGTCAGAATGTAGCATTAACCATCCAAATTAACCTACCATTATTTTTTCCCAGACTTACTAAATAAAAGAGAGTATGTGCTGTGCTTAGTAGATGTTTATAGATAATGGCATTTCTACCTGCACAGAACTAACAACTTAGAACAATTATTGGCTTCCATGACACATCACAAAATCTGCAAATTGGTCACAAGCATAACTATAACCAAAAGGTTGACAGATTATGTTTTGTTTGTCTCCACTAAATTGAATTTCCACCTAACAAACCAATACAGGCTCTTTCAACAACACTTATGACCACTTCCACTATTTTCTAGTCTAGACTACGCATGGAGTCTAAATATGGGACAGCTACTTGGTCAGATCCTAATACTTTTTATCATTCATTACAAATTGGAGCCAGTCTTGAGAGAAAGAGAGACTTTTGCCTCAACTGTACTTAGGAATATCCTTCATTAAAATCCTTCCAGGAATTTGGATAGTTGGGGACTCTGTCCCATATGTTAAGAAATAATGAAAATGAACAACTTCAGATAAAGAAGTTATGTACTTACCATAAAGTTCCATATGTGTTGTCCATTTTCATTCTTCAATTCCCCTCCATCCATCTCCCTCCATTTATGACAAGTGAATTCTGGAGGAATGAAATTCTTGGGGTACCACATGTCCCATGTATTGAACTCCGATTATGACAATTCTTTGTGGTCTTTATGTCAAGCTGCAAACAAAATCTGAGGGATGTTAGGGGTGGTGCACTGTTGGTAGAGAAGGAGATCACGAGTTTGTCGGTGGCCACAAGCTAGAATAACGGCAGAGTTGGATCCAAGTGTCGGATCCAAACCCATACATTGAGGAACAGTGAAAATGGACAACACAGATGGAACATTATGGTAAGTACATAACTTCTTTTTCTAGCACCTTTCTAAGTTTGTAAGTGCAATATTTAAAATTTGTCCCTATTTTTGTCATTTGTCCCCCCCCCCTCATAATTTTTGGCTTTGCTCAGATTTCTTGTGCCAAGATATTGAGAGGTATGACCTGCATCCAAAATCCTACTGTCTCCTTACTTCATGAACTCTTCTGTCCCTTTCAACATTTCTTTCCACTTTGATTTATAGTTTTCTGCTTGTGTTATGCATATGATGAGCCTTAACTGTGATCTCTAAAGTGTCCCTTCAGATATGCTGATCCTAAACCACTTTGTTTTGTGGGGAGAAACAAGTTATGATATGTAATTCTCCCCTCTTTCCTTCCCTAGTGCAACAGCAAGAAAATGTTAATAATCAATAGCATTCCCCTTTAGAATATGGCAGTCTCCGTCGTTCGGAACATCTCCGGAACAAGGGGGCATACAAGCCGAGGGTCAGCAACACGCGTTCTTGGAGGAGACAGAGGACAACTTCGAAAATCAACTACAACTAGAAGTAGCAAGTTTGGGAAGTTCCTATTTAAAGGACAATAAATATCAGCTAATTTCTAACACTACAGGTGTCTATCACATTTATAATTATAGTCAGGTTGCCCTTACTACTGCACATGCGGATATTCTCAGCAAAGGTTTAACGTTTGTACCACAAAGAAGGGCAAGGATAACGGACTTGGTAACTGAGCTAAAATTATTTACAAGAAAAATGAATTTAAAAACAATTTTTAAGCAAATAACTAATGTAATAGGTAATGTTTTGCATGTACCAAGTATGTTTAATCCTCCACTTCACTCGAAAATCAAATTGTTTGAAGAAGCATGTGAGCTCGATTTCAGATACCAGTTGCAACTGAATGTTGATAGAACTAACAGTAACTTCACTAAGAATCAGCGTAGTGTATTAAATGAAATAAAAAAGGCAGGAGAGATTCGGATTATGCAGCCAGATAAGGAGGGTGGGTTGGTTATGATGGATTTAATAGATTACAACCAACAATTAACTAATATACTGTATGATGACACATATATAGAAGTATCAGTAAATGAAATTAATATTTCTTATGGTAGAATAGATTATTTATTGGAAGATATGTTATGGCAGGAACAAATAACAAATGAAGCATATAAATATATGCAAGTAAAAACTCCTAGAATACCCATGATATTCGGCGTACCAAAAATACATAAGGATCTGCAAGACCCACCATTACGCCCAATAGTAGACGCTAGTGGGTCAAAGACTTATTTTATAGCCAAATATGTAGATTTAAAGTTAAAAGATAAAATCAAAAGTTTAAATTACATTTGTCGTGATTCTTGGGACTTCCTTACAAAGGTAAATAATTTAAGTATTGATAATGTACAACAGGTTGTTTTCATTACTGTGGATGTAAAAGATTTATTCACCTGTATTCCACAGCAAATAGGATTAAGTTGGTTTGCTGATTTTTTTGTAAGCATCATTCCAATGCCTCAGGATGAATTAAATGCATTAACAGACCTGTTGGAGTTAGTATTGACAAACAACTATATTTATCATGAAGGGCATTATTTTAAACAAATAAAAGGAGTTGCAATGGGCTCTCCCATGGGCACATTGTATGCCAATGTAATCATGGCAATGTGGGAGCATAAATTCATATTCCATTCAGAATTCATGCAGTATATTGATTTATATAGCAGATTTTTGGATGATTTGTTTTTTATCTGGAATGGGCCAATGGAACAAATTGATCAATTCATTTCATATATAAATGTTACTACTGAATTTCTGAAATTCACTCATCAAGTAGGAATAGATTCTATTTCATATTTGGATATTTTACTTTCTAAAGATTTTATACATAACCAATTCAAAGCTAATATATATCGAAAAAAAACATATTCTAATAAATTTCTACATTACAATAGTAATCATCCACAGCACATAAAAAAGGCAGTCATAAAAGGACAGATGGTACGAGCAGCACACATGGTTTCGCAAGTTCATGAATTTATTGATGAATGCACTTTCATTATGAATATGTTTTTAAATAGGGGATATCCTAAGCAATTTGTAAAAACTATATTTGATGAGGTTTCAAATAAAAGGAAAAATGTTTTTTATATACCACTATTAAGAGATAGTATTGATATGAATGAGCAGCAAGTAGAACAGCAGGGTTCAATGCAAAAAATCAGTTTATCATTGGAAATAATACAAAGTATGTAAACAATGGAAATGCAGTTTTTATCACTACTTTTACACAGGACTCTCAGTATGTTAAAAGACTGGTGATGAAAAATTGGAACATTATTAAGAGGGACCCAGACTTAGTGACATTATTGGGGGTGCAACCAATTATAGTATATAAAAGAGATAAAAATTTAAAGGATTGGTGCAATACAGTACCGAATGGGGTAAATAACACAATTGGGAAAATGAAAAAATGTAACATGTGTAGTTATTGTTCAGATATCTTGGAAGTGGAGCAAATAATTATTAATGGTATTCTGATCAAGATAAAAGGTAACTACAATTGTAATACCATGGGGGTAGTATATGCTGCAATTTTCTCATGTTGTTCGGCCTATTATATAGGGAAGACCGAGCGAAAATTAAAGCAACGTATATATGAGCACAAATATGATATTAATAGACAATCGCATAAAAATGCCTTATATAGACATATATTACTATACCCTGAGCATAAATTTAAATTCATTATATTGGAACAAATAGCACTATCACCTAGGAAAGGTCCCTGGAAAGTTATAGAGTCCAAGGAATATTGGTGGCAGGTATATTTAAATGCCACACAAATCCCTGGTATAAATTATTCCATTTCAATCACCAGCATTTTAAAATTAAAAGCAAATAATAGATAACGGGTTATTGATTTTAACAATTTTCGTTTTTAGCTATTTAGATTATTCAATTTATTAATAATTATTAATAATTGTATAATATTTTTTTTTATATATTAATAATAGTTCTACAAGAATTTTTAAATTATAGTCATAGTGTTACATATATTTATATAAAAGTACATTGATATAAATCAATATGTGTAATTAAAATGAATTAATGTATGTATAGGCACAAATTGCAAATGGTAGGTAGTACTTCTCGCCATTTGGCGGTTTTATACCTTAATTGATTAATTGTCTTAAGCACACCTTATGTATAAAAGTGTTGCATTATGCAGTTGAATTTGTCTGATGAAGGCTGGATTTCACAGCCGAAAGCGCTCACCTAATAAATTTCTTTTATTATTTCTTACTGACTGCCCGCTTGATTGCTTAGTGCTTTTGGATCTATTTTTTACCTAGTCCCTTCAGATATGCTGATCCTAAACCACTTTGTTTTGTGGGGAGAAACAAGTTATGATATGTAATTCTCCCCTCTTTCCTTCCCAGATGCATACCTTCTGTTCTTTATTAAAAGAAAGAAGTGATCATTGAACTGAAATGTTCATAGTTGCTTTAGAGAACAGGTGTGCTGTCACAGACTAACCCTGTTATGCATTCAGCAGCAGATGTCCAGCTTGATGATCTAGCTGTAAAGTCCAGTACAACCCTGGAAGCTTGGACCAGAGAATGACATGCAGGCATACCACGCTGGCTTTAAAAGATATGCAGGTAAGGAGAACTGGAACCAGACATGATGGGCAAGATCAGTCACCCCACTTAGCTGCAGAGGCCATGAAAATCAGTATGGACTTGAAAGGCTATGACATGCATGATTACCAGAAATTAAAGAAAAGACTTTAACAATGACCAAGGGTTCACTTGATGCAGTCTTGAGATTCATGAATGTCCGTTTTTGTATTGACAAACCATTTGAGAGCTTAAGAGGGCACTGTCTAATAACTAAAGGGTAGCATAGAGTGACCCATAGTCTGTTAAACTATTAGTTGTCACAGTAGAACATTTTTTACTAAGTGAATTACAAGTCAGATTCATATGAACAAAGGGACTCTAAAAAAGCTTTCACTTAAATATGCTTCTGTACCTTTCACTAGGAAAAATAAATTAGTCATTATTTCAAACCAGTAGTTTTACATGTTCTAGAAAAGGATGCATAGCCAGATTTTGCACAGTTAGACAGTAACGCCTTTACATGTAAAAGCTGTTATTAAGGATTAGGTAGCAGTCATGTAAGGAAAGTAGACATGAAAATATACTAATAGGATATTATGTCACAGAATGGTTTAAAGTGTCATATCTATTTTCTGTTATTGTGCTAGGAAAGAAACTTAAAAATGTACAGCTGAGGTAGAAGGGAAAGCATTAGTATTACTGGAGTCTTAGAAAGCAAATTATACTGGTGAAATTGCATAAAATGTTCATCATACTGATCACTGCTGCAATAACCTTTGCTATATGGGTTATATCCTGCCAAGAATATAAATGCTGGTGAGCTTCCAAAGCTTCAGGGCAACTTCCATGCACTGGAGCTGAGCTAACTAAAAGTCAAGTAAAGCTCCACGTTTTTCAGAACTTTACTGCCACCAAAGAGTACGCTCCTCTGAGGCTTTTGAAGATCGACGGTCAGCTTCTGCTGTTCTTTTGCTGGGCATATAAGTTCCCTTTGGTGAAAAAAAACTTCCATTCTATTAGTTTGGTTGATTATTAATACGTTTCCCTTTCTGAAAGTCATTTTAAAGCTAGGACTTTGTGTTTTAACAGACTGTCATGTGACTATGTTGTATTTTTAAAAGACAGAGAACATTCTTTTTTTCCTGAGAGTTTAAAATCAGTTTAAAGTATTTTAAAACAGCACTTTTTTTGTGGAGAAATTATTTATTTTACTTTTTGGGATTGGAAGATGTTTTAAAAGTGCTTTTTACTGCATTTTGCGTGAAAATGTACTTTTAAAGACTGTAAATTTTACTGGCTTTTGCTGCTTGTTTTCCCTGGGAAAGAGGCACAATTTTCGGCTTGATTGTGAAACAGACTGTTGGTCCCAAGGTTATTTCTTCTTCCAGTCACAAAAATGAAAAAGTTAAGCAAACAGTCTTTGCTGCCACAGCAGGCTAACAGTTTGCTTCAGTAGCAGGTGAGTGACTCTGCTGTGACCACTTGTACCACAGACCACTTATCTTTTACCCTGGATCCCTTTGGTGTAACTATTGACCGGGCATTAGCCACGTTCTCTGCAGCTGTTTAGGGTCCCCTCAGTGGGCAAGGGAGTGCCACTCTTCTTTTTCCTGGGAGAGGAAATGGAGAAGGCTTCCCTGTTTTGTCAAAATGTTGTGCCGAACCAATGGAAGCTACTGCTGCCACTTATAACACTGTTGCCCCCCGTTTGTTGTAAAAAATAAACAGAAAACAAAACATGTATCTACTTGTCAAATTTCCTTAGACAAGGGTAGTTTACTAGGTCTGGTTCATGGTTCTATTTAGACTTTTGATCCTTGTTATTTATTGCTTTCTGGTTAAAGAAAGGATGCTACCTCTTTTTCCTGAAGAGATTTAATATTCTGAGTCTGGACAGGAAGATGAAGGGGCAGATACAGTGTCTTTCTTTAACTTTCTGATGTAGGCTTAGAAGAAAGCTCAATTTCGGATTGTCCCTTTGGGATTCCTCCTCTTTGAGACTATTTCCAGAATGTGTCAATGTTTTCAGTGAGAGTACACCAAGGTTTCCCAGTCACTCAGAAAATTTTATGAGCTGTTAAAAAAGGAATTTTCTGAACCTTCACCATTTCTTCCAGTTCTGTCAGCTTTGGAGGATGTGTGTGTGTGTTTTGCTGATAGCTAGCCTGCTGCCCCTAAAAACACAGACTGCATAAAGTTCCTCAGTCTTTATACATTTTGTGTACGGTCTTCCCAAATCTGACCCAGCAGCTATAGCTTTACTTCTACTGCTGCTAAACAATCCTACCCTTTCTGATAAGGATGGAAAGATTATTGAGGGGTACTGGAAAATAGAGTATGCTTCTGCAACTTTGAGTTTCAGAATTTTGAATTGTAAAGCTCACATGTTAATGTTTATTTTTAGTAATTGTGGAAGTATGGGGATAGTGTTTGGTGCAGCTTTTTCTTTTGAGGAAGCATCTGCTTTAAATTATCTAGTTTCTTTTACTGTACTAGTCACTGCTTTCTGTTTGCAGTGTGTGCATGACTCAGTTGATGATTCTTCCAGAGCTGTGGCCTCTGGTACTGTTTTGGGGAGTTTTGTCTGATTACATTCTCCGCACTTCACAAAATGATGTGAATAATGAGAATTTATTTTCTCTTTTGGTTAGAGATTCACTTTTTGGTTCCTGTGCTGCAGAGGTGATCAAAAAGTGTGATGAAAAGGACAAGTAAAATCAGGTAATCTCTTAAGATTTCTGCCTTTTTTTTTACTTTTTAGGGATTCTCTAACCCCTCATCCAATTCTGGCACAATGGCTAAGATGTTCCAAAACAATTCAGGAACCCAACCAAACAAAGGACAGTCCAACTAGTCAGTTTTACTATTTAAGGGACTTTGTTAACCCCTTCCAACCCTGGCAGTCCCTTTTATCTTCCATAAAGTCTGAATCTTCATTTTTCTCTTTAGCAACAAATACTTTGATGAATGATTTTTACAGTCTGTTTGTTTCAATGTTATAGATGGTAGGGAGAGTATATTCCTGCTTGTCAGGAGGTTATTTCTCATCCACCCGAACAGACTGTGTTATTTCCACCTGTCCTTTATTTCTTGCTGCTACAGGGAATGATGTAACCAGTCCCTCCTTCCCACATTGGGTAAGGTTTTGTTTAAGTTTTTAGTGCCAAAGAAAGAAGATGCTTGGAGACCAGTTCTGTATCTACCTGTTTAAAGTGCCTAACTTCAAAATGATGTAATTTCACAATCTGTTACCTCTTCTTCCTCATTCAATTTTCCTGGTAAATCTATATTTGAAAGATGATTATCTCGATTCTTTTCATCCAGACTACAGGCATTTCTTAAGGTTTGTTTGTCTGGATCACTTATCAGTTTCCTGCTTTACCCTTTGGACTGTTCACTGCACAAAGAGTGTTCACTAAGTGGCTAACTCCAGTTATAGCTTGTTGCAAGCTACAGGGTATCCATTTTCTTTTTTCCATATTTAGGTGACTTGCTTATCTTTGCAGAAACTTTTTCAAAGTGTCAGAAATCTCTCACTTGGGTGAGAGATTTCTTACACAAGCTGGAATTCCAGGGAACATTATAAAGCCCTTTTTGAATCCTTCGCATGAGCTTGTGTTCTTGGGGGTGTCAGCTGGGCACCTCAGTTCAAAGAGCTTTTATTCCATAGGAAAAAAAAATAGATGTATATTTAGTGCTATGTCTAAGGTTTTCCGCTTAGATTTTGGTCACTGCAAGGGAATATGTCAGGATTTTGGTGATCATAGCACCTATGATTTTCATGAAACCTCTGGCAAGACTCAACATGAGAAAGATACAGTGGTATCTGATGTCTCTTTGGCCCCAGCATTAACATTCCCTGTCTTTTCAGATCCCATTGCTGGATTTATCAGTAGAAGAAGTACTTGGTGGAGACAGCAAATATCCCATAATTCAGGTCTCCCCTCTTCCCTCCCTGCTCCGAAGTAGTTAGTCGTCTCAAACGTCCTGGACTTTGCTTAGGGAGTAGTTCTACAGGGTATAATGGGGCAAGATGTATGGGACACCTAGGACAGATGCAAGCACATAAATATATAAAAGATGTTTGCTCTAATCAAAGCACTCAACTGTCTGAATCAAACTTAGTCCTCAGGACCTCTTCATGTTGTTTCACACTGTGATGTTATGAGGTAGTGCTATCTGTGCCAAGGAGAGTAGATCAGTACATGTGTATGTATACCAGCATAGCTAGCTGGAGTTTTGTAAATAATTTTATGTCTGACTATCACACTGATTTGTGCAGATGTTTGAGTTAAATATGTTTGTAAAGTTACTTGTGTTAAAAAATGCATCATAAGTAGGTCCTGCTGGACAGAAAGAATGTATGCAAGTATATTAGGTTGTATTGTTGTAACTGATCAGATGTGTATGTTTATCAGAGAACCCTGGAAGGGTGGAAAGTTTGAAATTGTGTTACAGCTTTCAGATGCTGTCACAGATCTTAGCAAAGCTCTGTGTGTGCATTGTACCAGAGTCAGATGACCAGAGGTGATGTCATCCTCTAATCAGCATCTGGTTTCTTTGGAACTATCGCAGCAACACTTTGGAACCTGATAGGAAAGATTTCTGACAGGATGTATATCTCACAGATCCACACAAACAGAGAAACATCATCTGGTTTTTGCTGTGGTAAGACACTCAACACACATCTGCTTGCGTTGCTTTAGTAAGTAGTCAGGGAACAGTAATTCTTTAGTTAGTTAGGGACATTCAGTGAGAATAGTTAAGTATTGTTTTCTGCATCCATGAGAAACTATCCAGTTGTATTATTTTTTATATCCCTTTGGTTGAAACGGTTTATTGTATTCAATATTCTCCTGTTTTCTGTTTTATTATCTGTCATTAAATATTTTAATACCTTTCATTGTGGCAAGTCCTTTAGATAATACTTTTAACATCTTGAGAGTACTTATGCTTGTGGTTGCTCCTGAAATCTTGCTGCTTTGGTCATACCCTACCATTTGTATCAGTATTAATTTTACACAGTATAATTGGGTACTCTTTGTAAGAGCCTTAGAGTAGCTGACTGGTGGCAGAGTGTTTACCTCAGAGTCTGGGCAGAAAGGGGCACAGCTAGTAAATCTGTGCCAGCTTTTCCCAGGTGTGTATGTGTGTGTGAAGCTAAAATATTCAAGTGTGTGTGTGTGTGTGTGTGTGTGTGTGTGTGTGTGTGTGTGTGTGTGTGTGTGCGTGTGTGTGTGTCAGCTACTGGGAACAGGGACACAGAGCTACAAAGTGGTTAGTGTTGAGTTTTGTGTGAGTCTGGAGAGAGAAGGCGTGTTCAGACCCAGGTCTGCAGAGTCTCCCTGTGTGCTGTTAAGAGAAATTTTGCTTGGTGCAGGGAGCTGCATCTGAAAATACTGTGTGAATCCATCTTTCTCTTAGTGACCATCCCTCTCTGGAGTCAGTGGTGAGGATTGAGTCTCCTTGATTGCTGGCCTGGAGTAGGCACCTGTCATATATTGGAGGTAGCTGGGTGGGATATTAATTGAACTTCAGTAGCCAGTAGGTAGTTGTCTCTGAAGGTGTGTGTACTCTCATCATCTACAAGGAAATGACACAGAGTTTCATTTTCACAACAGTTTTATTTATTTTTTTAGTTTAGTTTAATCAGGGAAAAAAGGCAAGGATGTCAGCAGAGGATTATAGCAAGCTGACAAACAACCAGTTGGCCAAGGTGTGTGAAGCTAAAAGACTGGTGCATTCCAGCCTGACTAAAGTGGAAATTATTTCAGCCTTGGTCACAACTGCAGCACAGACCAGCAACCTGGAAGACGATCAGTCTGGTGATGGGGATGTTCAGTCTTACGAAACAGGACAGTTCCCTTTTCCTCTGAGGATTAAAAATCTGTCTGGAGCTAGAGACTTGGAACTGGAGGCCAAACAACTGCAGAAACAGATGGAATTAAAATCATATGAGGGGCTGCAGCATTTGGATGTTGAAAAGAGACAGCAGTGTTCTGAGGCCGAAGAAAATGAGAAACCGCACCAACATGAGAGGGAGATGCTGACTCTTCAGCAGGGTCATGGAGGTAATGGGGAAGGGAACAGTAGAACCTCAGAAGCAATAAAGGTCAGTAAATTTCTTCCACAGTGTACAGATGGCGATGATTTTGATAGTCATATTCATGTATTGAAAGGGTATGTAAAAATTGTAATGTTCACCAAGGTCTCTGGGTACAGATCCTGACCCCCTTACTCCATGGTAAAGCTGTAACTGCTGTTTCTAAATTGTCTGATACTGATTGTTTAAACTATGATAAAGTAAAACAGTGTTTACTGGAATGTTTTAAGTTAACACCTGAAGCTTACAGAAAAAGTTTTGCGAGCATAGACACAAGACAGACGTGTATGTGATTATATTGCTGAGTTAAGCACTTATTTCATAGATGGGTGAGTGGGTGTCAGGTCATCACTTTTGAAGGGCTGGCAGACCTTTTGGTGAGGGAACAAGCCCTTAACACTTTGCCTGAGGACATGAGAATATGGTTGGTAGACCGGGAGTGTAACTCTTCTGATGAGCTGCGGGAAAAAGGGATCTCTGCTTAGCAAGCAGGGCAACACAGCACAAGGGGATACCCAGCTCTGCGCATGGTTATAGGGGATCCCATTTTGGGTATCCTGAACCACCCCAACGGAGTACACCTGTAACAGGGGAATCCACTAGTTCAGGTACACGGCCAGGACCAAGAGTTAGATGTTTTCAGTGTAACCAGAGGGGCCATGTAGTATGCAAATGTCCTCTGAGGCAAGGTGGGGAACAAAAAAATGAAGGAGCCAGCAAGTGGGAATAACAGCATGCCAGGTTTAAGTTGTCTACAGACAACAGGGGTGCCAAATTATCACCAATGTTTGCATCCTGTTTTAATGGATGGAGGACAGGCCACTGCTAAGAGAGAGACAGCCTCTGACATAACTATTGTGAAACCTGCAGTAGTTAAAGAGGAGCAGTACTTGCTTGGGCAGTCTACACCAGTCGGAGTTTTAGGATGGACCCCATTCCAGATATCTTTGGCCAGGGTTCACCTTAACTGTGAGGGTGGAAAAGGAAGCAAGCAGGTAGGTGTGTTTGAGGATATTCCTGCAGATGTCTTGATAGGGAAACATTTTGATAATGCAGTACCTTGTGTGCATGCAGATACACGTAGTCAGGCTTGGAGACAGGCATGTGGGTCAGGTAGCCTGGTGAGACCTAGATAGAACCCACACCTGAAGCTGAGGCTGGTGAGGTGGCTATTTCAAGGAGGGAGCTACACTGTAGCAGTGAGCCTGAAAGTGAGCCACAGCTGCTGGTAGGTACTGATGTTCCCGTGGACAGGGTGACTGCAAGGACAGAGGTGAGTGGTAGTACCCAGGCTGATAGCGAGTCACCACTGACAGAAGAGACCGGACTTCCGGTGGAAAGGGAGCTGGGAAGAGTCACATAGTTACGAGTTGATACAGGCTCAGCTTTTGGACCATACATAATGAGGCTTGAGGGAGGTAGGTAAGGAGGCACCTATTTCTCAAGGAAATGGGGAGTCTGGCTACTGGAACAGGTGGTTACTATATAGAGAGAGTAGACCCCTGAGGGAGGGCTAGAGCATGAGTTAATACACCAGTTGGTAGTCCCAAGAGCCTACCATCTGGCATTACTAGCCATAGGCCATGACATTCCTTTTGCTGGTCATATGGTCATAAGGCGTACCAAGAGACGTATTATACAGAACTTTTATTTACTTGTGATTGCAGGGGATGCAACAGGGTACTGCAGGACCTGTGAGCAGTGCCAAAAGGTAGGCAAAGCAGGAAACAAGGTCAAGGCTCCTTTGATACCTTTGCCTGTGATTTGAGGAGCTATTTCAGTGGGTAGCTGTGGATATTGTGGGGCCTCTAAGTACCCCAAATTCCACAGGGCAGAAGTATATCTTGGTGGTAGTAGTTTATGCTACTGGTTACCTTGAAGAGGTGGCTGTGTCCTCCATCAAGGCAGAGAAGGTGGCAAATGCTTTGTGAGATATTTTCAGGAGGGTGGGTTTCCCGAGAGAAATACTGACTGGCCGAGATGCCAGTTTCATGTCAGACCTGCTGGCTTGTCTGTGGAAGCGCTTTGGGGTGAAATACCTAAAACTCACCCCCTACCACCCCCAGACTAACAGTCTTGTGGAGTGGTTAAACTCTACACTAAAGACCATGCTACACGCGTTTGCAGACCAGTTTGAGATAGAGTGGGACAAATTTGCCCCATCTGCTGTTTGAATGCAGAGCGGTACCCCAGGATTCCACAGGTTTTTCACCCTTTGAATTGCTGTATGGGCATAGGGTGATGGGCCTTTAGATTTGATTCATGATGAGTGAGAGGGTGAGTGTGAATCCCCAAGGAGTCTGTTGTGGCATATGTCCTAAACTTCAGGACAAGGCTTAGGGAGCTCATGGGCTTGGCCCAGGAGAACCTGGCAGGAGCCCAACAGCAGAAAAAGGTCTGGTATGACAGGAATGCTCTAGCTTGAGATTATGCTGTGGGACAGCAGTTTATGGTGCTCATTCCTGTCAGACACAATAAGCTGCAGGCAGCTTGAGAGGGACCCTTCGAAGTGGTAAGGAAGGTCAGTGATGATAATCACATGGTAAACCTGGTAGGTAGGGGGCAGGGACACAGATTGTACCTCCCTAGCATGATGAAACCTTACCATGATAGGGAGTTCCTGGGCAGACTGTAAAGGGCATGGTTGACGAATTAAGCCCAGTAAGTGTCAGATGGATTTGGGAGAGGTCTCCAACTTGAGAGTGGTAAGATCAGGCCAGAGCCTGCCAAAGTGGAACCTGTTCAGGCTTGGCCTGCCTCTGTAACCAAAAGGCAGGTGAGGGCATTCTTGGAGACAGCAGGGTAGTATAGAAAGTTTGTTCCCAGTTGTAGTACAATAGCTGTCCCCTCAGAGACCTGATAAGGAAAAAGGGTGTCAGGTGGATATGGGAGAGGTCTCCAACTTGGGAGTGGGATGGGGGGCCAGAGATTGGCAAAGTGGAACATTGTTCAGGCTTGGCCTGCCCCTGTAACCAAAAGGCAGGTGAGGGCATTCTTGGAGACAGCAGGGTAGTGCAGAAAGTTTGTTCCCAATTGTAGTACAATAACCCACCCCCCCCCAGAGACCTGACAAGGAAAAATGGACCAGGTAGGGTAGTGTGGACCACAGCCTGTGAGCAGGCATTCCAAAAGCTTAAAGAGGCTTTGGGAGGACCTCCTGTGTTAGCCAGTCCAGATTACAGCAAAGAGTTTGTTGTACAGGTGGATGTTTCGAACCATGGGGTGGGAGCTATACTTAGCCAGGTTTCATCAGAGGGAGAAGAGCACAAAGTTGTATATCTCAGTTGTAGACCCCAGCCCAGGGAGGAATGTTATGCATCTGCAGAAAAAGAATGTCTGGCCATAGTATGGGCACTGCAGAAACTTCAGCCCTCTCTGTATGGAAGGAAATTCACTGTGGTTACAGACCACAGTCATTAAACATGGGTACATCGAACCAGCCAGCAAAATGTCAAGTTGTTAAGATGGAGCCTAAGTTTGTAGGCATGTGACATGAGAGTTGAGCACCATACTGGGGTCAAGAATGCCAATGTAAATGGGCTGTCAAGACAGGGTATAGGTTAATGTGTTCCCAGGCAGGCCCGTTCCCTCAAGCAGTTTTTTTTTCCAGGGACACTTAAAAAACTAGCGTGAGTTTTCAAAAGGGGGGGGGGATATGATGTTGTGAGGTAGTGCCATCTGTGCCAGGGTGAGTAGGGCAGTACATGTGTACATATGCCAGCATAGATTGCTGGAGTTATCTAAATAATTTTATGTTATTTGACTATCACACTGATTTCTACAGATGTACGAGTTAAAAATATATTTGTAAAGTTACTTGTGTTAAAAATGCATCAACAGTAAGTCCTGCTGGACAGAAGGAATGTATGTCTGTATGTTAGGTTGTATTGTTGTAACTGATCAAATGTGTATGTTTATCGGAGGAAGGGTGGAAAGTTTGAAATTGTTATAGCTTTCAGATGCTGCCACAGATCTTAGTAGATTCTGTGTGTGTATTGTACCAGAATCAGGTGACCAGAGATTATGCAATCCTCTAACCAGCATCTGGTTTCTTTGGAACTCTTGCAGCAGCACTTTGGAACCTGACAGGAAAGATTTCTGACAGGCTGTATATCTTACACATCCACAAAGACAGAGAGAGATGTCATCTGGCTTTTGCTGTGGAAAGACACTCAGCACACATCAGCTTGCCTTGCTTTAGAAAGTAGTCAGGGAACAGTAATTTTTTAGTTACTCAGGACATTCTTTGAGAATAGTTTAGTATTCTTTTCTGAGTCTGTGGGAAACTATCCAGCTGTATTATTTTTTGTATCTCTATGGTTGAAACTCAGTTTATTTTATTCAGTATTCTGCTGTAAATAATCAACTGGCAAAATTCTGTTCCAGGACTCCACGCTGGAAGGCCTGGAAGAGAAATGCCTTTCTCTTTGACAGGAATGTTTTTGTATGCTTTTCCACCCTTTCTGCTGATATCCAGGATACTTCTGAAGATTCCAAAGGAACCCCCCCCTAGATCTTTGTGGTGACTCCCTTTCTGGCCCAGGCAACAGTGATTCTTCCTTCTTCTGGAAATGGCCAGGGGCAGTTACTACAAGCTTCCTCATAGAATGGATCTACTCACACAAGATTATTGGTGTTTGATACAACTCAACCCTAGTCAACATCAGCTGATTACCTGGATGATAGGGTCTTATTTTCCTTTAGGAATCTAACTAGTGAGAGCATGTAACAGATACTAATGGAGGCAAGACAGTTTATTACTAGAAAGTCATATATTAGTAAATGGAAAAGGTTTTCTAGTTGGTGCTAGCAACATAACCAGCAGCCATTCAGGGCTAGTTGTTATCTGGTTTTATAATATTTTAGTTACTTTCCTGTGGTTTTTCTTAGTTGGGATTCAGATATTTGCCATTTCTGCATGTCTGCCCATTGAAGATCCTTTTTCAAAGCTATCCCATATCAGAATGTTTTTGAAAGGGGTTTTACTTAAGAGATCACCAGAAAAACCGGTGGCCCTTTTGGGATCTTGTTTGTGTTAGAGAAGCTAAGGTGTGTTCCATTTGAGCTGCTTAATCTAACTGACTTGAGGTTCTTAACATGGAAAACAGTTTACTGATTGCTGTGACCTCTTCAAGAAGAGTACCTGAATTGTATGGTGTTATGGTGAGTCAACCCTATCTCATTTTCCACAGAGACAGGGTTTCTTTGGGAACTAATGTGTCTTTTATGCATGAAGTGGTATCAGAGTATATAAGCTAAAGTATCCATTCTCTCATTTTATTTATTGATCTCAAAACATGAGGGAGAAAGAATACTTCATACCTTAGATGACCACTGACAACTCATGTACTGTTTTGCCAGAACTAAATCTTTCAGCTCTTCGGATCTGCTCATATAGGTTCATAGGTGTGTACTCTTCTAATGGCCCTGGAGCCATTACAAGCCTAGCCCATAGAAATTCCCTGGCATCGTGCCGCCCGATGTTAGTTCCCAGTGCCTCTATCAAGCAGAGGCACTGGAGTGATCCCTGGGGTGAACTTTCTATTTCCCATCCACTCATCAAGATTTCTCTTGAAGAGGGCCAGTGAGGTGATCTGCTTGACATGTATGGGAAGTCTCTTACAGAGCATGGGCAATCTCTGGGTTATGAACCTGTCCCTCCAGCATGTTCTGTTAATTGTGGAAATGAGGTTGAGGTCTCTGGAGCGTGTGTTGCAGAAGGATTGGGATTTTTTTAGATGTAGCATTTCTAACAGAGCTGGGTCAGACATGGCTGTGGAAGTCAAGCAGAGATCGCCTCTTAGTAGATGATACGAGACAGAGAATAATTGCAGTTTTTTGAGTCTGTCCGTGTAGGACATGTGTTTAAGGCCTAGGATCCTTTTCGTGAGGTACTTTTGTGGCCTTTCCAGCTGTTGCATGTGTCTAGTGAGATACATGCAAAATGGGGCATTATACTCGATGATTGGCCTAATGAGGGAAGAGTAGAGGGAGATGACCTCTTTCTTCCTGGATGCAAAACCCTTGGTAATGAGATGTCCCACATAGAAGGACTTTCTGACCACAGTGGCAATGTGGTGGTGAAAGGAGAGCTTGCTGTCAACCTGCGTCCCCAGATTTCTTTTAACACCTTCAGTGTTCAGTGGGCTCCTATCGATGAGGTAATTAATGGGAACTGAGTTTTTTCCCAAAGGGGATGACAGCGCATTTTTTGGCATTAAGCTTAAGGCCATGGCTTCGACACCAGTCAGTGGTCTCAGTGAGGCCTTTCTGTAGGATGTCAACATCACGTGGGGAGTTAATAATGGCTCCCAGCTCATCTGTGAACTTGGTCAGCCAGAGTCCCTCTGTGTTAGCGTGGACTTCTGAGAAGTAGATGCCAAACAGGAGAGGAACCAGGACCGATCCCTGTGGGACTCCACTTGTTAGTGGTCAGCAGTTTGACTTGGAGTCCGCTACTTTCACACTGGGAGTTCTATCTGTGAGCCAGTTTGCAACCCACCCCGTGATAAAGGGGTTGATGCCTAGTTTGTGAGTTTATCAATAATTCCTGAGTGGGGAATGGTATCAAAGGCCTTGGCCAGATCGAGGTAGGCTGTATGAACTGCCTTGCCCTCATACAGAGCTCTGGTGACTGACTCAAAGAAGTCAACCAGTTTGAGCAGGCATGATCTACCTTTCACAAAACCAAATTGAGTGGGATCTAGAGTTTGGAGATTCCCTATAGCCTTGTTAATTAGGTCCATGATGATGTGTTCATAGCCTTACATGTCAGACTCATCAGGCTAATGAGGCGATAATTCCCAGGGTCTGTAGTCTCTCCCCCTTTATGGAGAGGGATGACTGTAGCAGTGTGCCATTTGGTAGGGACAAAGCCTGAGGTGAGGCTGTGATTGAACAGGACTCACAGATATGGTGCCACTTCAGTTTGTAGTTCATGTAGAACACATCCAGGGGATATTGTTGGGTCCCATGGAAGCTGTATTCTTGGCCTTGGACAATGCAGCTTTAACCTGTGCTAAAGTAATGCTGGGTGACTGGCATTCCTCCGGTATTGTGATTGGTCCTTTATGGGGGGGGGGGGCTAAAGTTGGCACTGAATCTGTCGGCCAGTATGCTGGCAATATCTGTTGGCTGAGTATAGGAGGTACCATTCTGCAGTAAATCAGAGCAAACCTGGGTATTGCCATGGAGATTCTTTATATAACTATAGAAGCCTTTGTGGTTGATTTTAGTGTCTGCCACAATTTTGCCTTCATAGCTGGCTTTAGAGGTTTTGATGAGGGATCTCAACTTTTTGTTGAGGCTAATAAGGGAGTTTTTCCAGTCTTGGGACTTCATCTTTTTCTGAAACAGTTACTTCCATCTATTGCAGAGTTTATTAATGGCAGGGGGCTACCAGATTGGCTTCCTTTTTTCGGAGGAGAGTGTCTTGGTTCTCTTGGGTATGGCTAGTTCCATGCATTTATGTACGTGTTCATACAGTGCATTGTTGTGTGATTCGGCCGTCATGCATCTGTTTTCCATTGACATGGGTGCTGTTAAGTTAGCCATCTCTGTTTTTAGGAGCCTAAAGTCAGCTTTAGAGAAGTTTTTCATGGTGGTTACCTTTGCGGGGGGTGTGTAGGTGAGATGTGGATTTCCATGATGATTAGTTTGTGGTCGGATCTAACCAGGGAGGAATTGACTATTGGTATAGAGCAACAGTTGCCCATGTTAGTAATAACCAGGTCAAGGATATTGCTTTCTCTAGTGGAATTGATGAATTCCAGGAAGTGTTGGGCCAGTGTATTGGTGCATGAGTAGTTTTCCCAGTTGATGGATGGGTAGTTGAAATCACCTAGTATGAGCGTGTTGGATTGGACCCTAATAGTTTTCAGGGTGCTTAGGAACGTGGAGTGAGAGTCTTGGGACAAGGTCGGGGACCTATAGCAGGTTACGATCTGAATCTCCATCTTAACCAATGTTAGTTGTACCTGAAGTATCTCAGATGCATTATGCTGGGCTACTACTCTGGAGGTGTGCATATCCTTTATGAATATGGAAACACCACTGCCATTGGAGCTTCGGTCCATGTTCTGCGGCCAAAAGGTGTGGAATGAGTTATAGCCTGGTAGCGCAGGGGTGCTTTCTTCAGCTTTAAACCAGGTCTCTGTTACAGCACAAATGTTGATGTTCTCTGTGAAGACTGCCAGCCTAGCCAGATGAGATTTTATACATAATTGTAGCATTTGTAAATATAAATGTTGAACTACAGACTTGTTTTCTTAAGTAAATGAATATGCTGTGAAATGTGAACTTAACAACATTGCCCTCTGCTGTAAAGAAAGCTAAGACAAGCATTTCTTGTTTGTCCTTTGAAGTTCAAATTATTTCATGACTGTCTTTGATGTTTACAATTCGGCTCCGGCCGGGCTAGATAAAGGCATCCTGCTTGTTGTTTTAACTTAAGGAATAATTACTAGAGTTTACATGTGGAATGTCTTTTATTGATGTAGTTTCCTGAAGCTGCAAGATAACAAAAGAATGCAGTTTCTGTTGACCTGGAAACATCAGGAAAATGAAAGTGAAAGAATGATGTAATGTTTATCAGAACTGCAATTTCAATTTAAACAGAGAGAATCAGAAGGCATTGAGCATTTTTGTCTTGATCATCCAACTCACAGCACTGCCTTGCTATATATGTAAGTTATCTTAGAATTGTGTTTTCTTAGAAATAGCTAGGAACTAGAAAGATTAGACTAAGTGTTTTTCTGTGATGTCAGAACTTTACTACTGTGTTATTTTAAGTATTTCTGTGTGATCTCTGAACTCTTGACTAGCAGTGTTTAGTAGAAAATATTGTCTTGTGGTTTTAATTATTTATTATTAAATATTTTAAAACCTTTTAACTGTGGCTGGTTTGTGTAGAGATAATTTAAGCTCTAGAGTACATTGCATATTTATAGAGTTTACTGTCCAAGTCAAGTTGTGGTTTTAATTATTTATTATTAAATATTTTAAAACCTTTTAACTGTGGCTGGTTTGTGTAGAGATAATTTAAGCTCTAGAGTACATTGCATATTTATAGAGTTTACTGTCCAAGTCACTCCAAATAAGCCTTGACTAATTAGTCACACTTACCGATTGGATAATAATATTGCATAGTAATAATTGGACACCCTTTTAAGGGCCTTTGAGTAGCTGATAATTATTAGCTGGGCGGTGGCAGCTGGTACTACCGTATAGTCTGGGAAAAAGGGGCACAGCTGGAGAACCTGTGCCAGCCTTCCCCAGAAGTGTCTTTGTGGTTGTATAAACTCTTCTCAAAGTATGTGTGTGTCAGCTACTTGCGCAGGGACATGAAGCACTGGTTGGACAGAGAAGGTGCTAGAGGTTTTAGCTTGCCCATTAGGCTGAGATCTGGCCAGTGGGTAGTTTTATTGAGGACCTGGAGAGCAAGGAGCGACCAGCCCCGGACTGTCTGTGATCTCTGTGTGCTCTTAAGGGAAATTGCACTTTACTGATAAACATAGATTAGTATTAGGCTTACTGCCCTTGTGGGCCATTTTAAGCCTAGCCAATTACCCCATGTGAGAATCAAACCTTGCACCTTGTGTTTGTCAGGTAAACATCTTAACCATTATGCCAGCTCCCCCCATTGATAATTGCTATCCTTTCCTCATATATGAGACACCCTCTCTGGTGTTAGTGGTGAGGATTGAGTCTCCTTGATTGCTAGGCCAGGGCACGGGTGTCACATTTTCCATTTTGAGGAGTGCTTCAAGCAAGTGCATCTTGAGATTTAGACTTCTAGCGTTGAGCAGCATGACCCTCAGATTGCATTTTTTATAGCTGTTACAGTGGTTGGTCTTTGGAACATCGCCTAAAAGGCACTATAGGGGTGGCAAGAGCCTTAGCCAGTATCCGGAAACCCAGGTGTGACAGATGCAGACCATCTCTGGCAAAGCATCGAGGTCTGTCAATCATGTCATCCCAAGCAGATAGATACTGGATCCACTTAGAATGACACCAGAAACTTAGCCAATTGTTGAAGTTAATCATTTTCTGCTTGTATTGCGGTATCATTCTGGGAGACGTTAGGATGTTGCTCATGGCTAGGGTCATACCTGCCTGGGCCACATAATCCAAGAGCTCCTCCATGTCTCTTATGTGGTCTAGGGAGGTGCGTTTCAGGTCATTCACACCCACATGGACAGTGACAGAGTCATACTTGTACTTGTTGATTCACACCCACATGGACAGTGACAGAGTCATACTTGTACTTGTTGTGGTGTGACCAGAGTGTGTGTGTTATGTGTCGGATTCTGGCACCTGATAGACAGCTGACTGTTACCTTCTCCTTTTTCAGCCTAGTGAGTGGGACATCAGTGTGTCTCACGGTCGAGTCACCTATGATTAGTGTATTGCCCAAGCTGTTTTGCCTTAGGGGCTTAGGTTGAGGGGCAAACTGTGTAGGTGTGCTGTGTGTTTTGTCGTTTGTGCTGTGTTGTGGTGGTTGACTGTGTTTTTGCCTTGGAGGTCTCTGCTGTCTCTGCTGTTTGGGTACATTTCTTTTGAGACCCTCTGTGAAGGCTTGTGAAGGTAAGAAGAAGGGGCAATTTGTGTTAATAAATACTATTTTCAAATAGTAATAGTAATAGTTGCCTAAGGTTGTTACTTTTTTTTTTTTTTTATGTATACTCCCCACAACAAAATTTTTCCAGCAGGGTCAAGGTCTGCTTTGTTTGGGCCTTGGTTTCATCTATGGCTTTTTGGAAAGAGTTGGATTCTAGAAGTATTGTAGAAGCTGCAACTGTGTGTTCTGTGCATACTTTTATAAAGCACTATAAGCTCGATTCCTTCTCTAAGTCTAGATCAGGCTTTGTGAGGACCATTCTCCAGGGGCTACTGCACTCTTCTTCCACCTCCTAAATGTAGTAAGCTAGTATAATATATCTGTGTAGCTAAGGCTACTGCAGCAGTGATCAATATGATTAACATAGTACATTTGTGTAAGTAAACTTGTCATAACTATAGATGTTTGAATGATCACTGCTGCAGTAGCCACTTCCTTATTCTGGCTCCCTTATGTTTTTATATGATTATCTGATGTTGTAATTTTGATTTATTTCTCAACCTCTGGGTTTTGGATCTGATTTGGCCGCTTTACAAGCTTAGGATCTGAAGCTCAAGCTCCTTGTCCCTCAACCTGTGGGTTTCGGATCTGTCTCTGCGCTTTACAAGCTTAGGATCCGAAGCTTGAGCTTCTCCTCTCCATCCCACAATGCCTCATCCCCCCTCATTACCTCCAATCTTGTTTGCCGCTTGTCTGAAATGCATCGATGTTCCATTGCTGTAGAGCTCCTGTAAAGTTTTTTGGTCAAAAAAACATAAGTCGGCCTTGAGCAATGTTTTTCCTTGTTTCCTACTATCCTCTCCTTCCTTTTTTCCTGTAAGCTCAAAAAATTGTGTATAAAAAAAAAAAAAAAAAAAAAAAAAAAAGTTTGGTTTGTTCTAGCTGTTTTTTTTTCCTGTGAGTTCTGCCATGTAGTCCTTTCCTTCTTCTCCTTCCTTCTTTCCTTTCTATAATTGCTACTTCTGGTTGCTAGTTTTTGGTTTATCATGGCTGAGAAGTTGGATAAATCTTTGGATTTTAGGAAATGCACTTCCTGTGAGCATAAGATTCTCTTATCTGATGCCCACAGGGAGTGCGTTTACTGTCTAGGCCCAGCGCACCTAGACAATGTTTGTGGAGTCTGTGAAGGCTTTAACCCACTTTAACTGGTGGACCGTAAGAACAAGCTTGTCCTGAATGTCTTGCTTCCTACTCCTGCTCCTTCTGTGCCTTCTACTTAAGGGGCTTAAACCCTCGTCAAGAAATACAAGGAGGCAGGGGAACATAGAAAGCGTTTCTCTGAGAGATCCTCCTCCGAGCCACCAAAAAAGGCTCAGAAAACCTTAGATATGAGAACTTCGGATCTTTGATTCCCCCATGCTCCCTCAGTCACTTTGGAGTCAGGTGTGTGTGTGCAGAGGTCTTCTCTCAAGGAGGCCTCCCCCAAGAGAGTGTCCAGGCCACTGTCTATGTCCTCCTCTGTTAGGTGTTCCCGGAGCTTGCCTGAGCATGAGGGGGATAAACTGATGAGGAAATTTCTCAAGACAAAGATCCAGATGGGGGTTTTGCCAGCTCTGTCCCCTTCTGAATCTGTGAGCAGACATTCTCCTTTCTGCCCTATTGCTCCTTCGCTGATCCAACCTCCTGTTTTGGAGTTGTCGGATCTGATGGCCCCGAGAACAGAGATGTCAGATCCGGTAGTAGTAATTACTTCAGGTCCAGCTACATCCCTGATGAGCTCTGCTTCAACAGGGACCCAGAGCATCTTGGAGCGAAGCTTAGATGTCGAGTCTGGGGGGGGGGGCTTACTTCATCTCCAAAATTTTCGGAGCTGTTGCTTCCCCTTGGAGCTGTGGCATTTGACAGCTTGGCTCTGACTCCCCTTCGGAGCAGAGGATTGCAGGGGCTCCAACAACTTAGGCTCCTCTCCCACACTAGGGGACTCACAGTTCTCCCACCGTTGGATCCAATGACCACCTCCATGGGATCTGGACTGAGACCTCATGTCTACCACTGGGACAGCCAGTCCTGGAAAGCCTCCAACCTTTTCCAACTTTGGAACCCCTAAATCTGAAGTAGGAACTTCATTTGTCAGCAACCTGTGGGATACGGATCCGATCTCGGATCCGAGCCGGCAACTTCCAACGTAGCATAGATCCAAGCTCCTAGCCCCTCCCCTTACCCATAATCCCCTGCCTGCCTTAACTGACCTCAGATCTAGTTTGCCGCTCTTCAAGCAACAGCTAGGTTCAGAGCTCTTGGCGTTTTGTGAGGAAAAAAAGTTTTTTGTATTTTTTCTTCTGAGTGACTGGTTGTGTGTGTGATAGGTTTATCCTTTCTCCTTTTATATATATAACATACTTGTTTTATTTAAGAATAATTCTCCCTCCCCTGCTGGTCGTAGCGTGTGTGTGTGACTGAATTAGGGGCCTAGTGAGTGTGCTTTCCTACAGTATGTCGGAGGCCCCTAAGGCAATCTTTTTGAAATGCACCGAGTGTGGTCACAAGCTTTCAGCGGCTGATGGCCACACTCGGTGCGTTAGGTGCCTTGGGGTTGAACACCTCTCTTCGGGTTGCGCGATTTGCGTGGCGTTCAACCCCAGGGCACTCAAGGATCGAAGGTCGAAGCTAGTTCTGGCGGGCCTTCTACCCCCAGACTCTGCTTTGGCCTCCGGTGCTTCGGTGCCCGCTACCCCCCCGGTAGCGGTCACCCCTGCCTCCCTTCCTCCGACCGGGACTCAACCTCCCGCTTCGGCTCCGGAGGATAGGGAGGCCAGGAAAGAGAAGCGGCGGGAGAAGCACCTTAAGCGGCGGGCCGAGGATTCTTCATCGGCCCCGCCCGCCAAGAGGGCTTCCCCATCCAAGTCTTCTCGATCTCCTCCTCCTCAGATCCGATCCCCTTGTTTCTCCCCGGGACCCGAGGAGGAGGTGATCCGGTCCCCGTCGAGGTCATCGAGGCGACACTCCAGGTCTGCCTCGGTGGCCTCGTCGAGGTCCACTTTTAGCTTGTCTGATGCGGATATGGACTGGATGATGAGGAGATTCATCCAGGCCCAGATGCAGATGGGAGTGCTCTTGCTTCCCCCCCCTCTGGGGGGGAGCTCGACCCCTTTTTTCGCTCCTATAGCTCCTTCTCCGACCCGCATTCCGGGTCCGGAGCCGAGCCATGTCGGATCCGGGGGTAGGTCGGAGCCGACCGTGCTGGGCACGTCGGCTCCGACTATTCCCTCGAATCTGTCGGATCCGACCTCTCGGAGCCGTGGGCCGAGCTTCGGATCTGAGGGATTCGGTGTGCTTTCGGCTCCGTCTCGGTCGGAGCACACTGGTCCTTTGGATCCGACGTTCTCGGCGCCGGGTCCGATCCCCGCTTCGGATCCTAGTGGGAGTCGGATCTCGGATCCGTCTGAGAGCGGCTCCCCCTCGGCTTTCGCTGCGGTGGAGAGGGCACTGTCGAGTGTTTCCAGGCCTCCGGTCCTGGCTTCGGCTCCCTCCTGCACTCCTTCTCATCTGGTCCTGGCTCCCCTCACCCGGCCCTCCGGGCAGCCTGCCTCAGCGCCTTTAGGAGTTCCAGTGGAACAGATTACAGCCCGTGAGGACTCCCCGGACAGCCGCCCCCGAGGAGATTCCTCACAAGGCAAAGTGCAAAAGGAGGCACATAGACTCCCCTGAGAGTCTTACAGAAGATACGGACTTGGATGAAGGGGAAGGCTCCCCGAGATCACCCCCTGAGGATGTCTCCTTTGGAGACATCATGGAAATGCTCAAAATCAGAGGTGGGTGGTCTGCCCCCAAGGCTTCCTCTGACGAGTCCGTATTCCTTGAGGCATTTGAGGCAGGACCATCTACCTCTTGGGTGTCCCCTCCACCCGACCCCCTGGTGGATCTCATATCCTCTAGGGCTTGGAAGGAACTGGACACCGTAGAGCCGATCCCCAAGCTCCCAGACAAAATTTTGAACCCCCCTGCAGAGCGATCACATTGGAGCAGAGGTCCCCCTGTAGATGCCACGTTGGTGGCTGCAGCCACTAAGAAAGAGTTGGCTCAGGAGCGCCCCACGGTTCATCATCCGAGCAAGGAGTCTCGCGCGATGGACCGTCTTGGAAAGCGGGCCTTCAGTTCAGCGACCTTCTCTATGAGGGCCTTGAACTATATGGCATACGTTATTAGGATGCAGCGGGACCTAATTAAGGAATACGCTGCTTCCCCCCCAGGGTCCATGTCGGAGGGAGACAAGGATTTGTACTCTTCCCGAATGGCCACCCTCCGCTCTATCTCTAATACCTCTATGCGGCTATTGTCTCATGCTACAGAGGGAGCCGCTAAAGCAGGCGGAGTCGGGCTTGTCATGAGGAGACAGGCCTGGCTGCGTCACTGTGACTTCTCGGAACCCTTTAAGGCGTCATTCGCGAATGCCCCTTTTGATGGTTTTGCACTGTTCGGCAAAACCGTTCGCGACACTCTTGTCCAGAGCGAGAAAGACGGGAAGACCTTGTCTGCCGTCGGAGTCCGCTTCTCTGTGCCCCAGAGGTCCTTTTCCAAGAACCAAAAGGGTCAGAAGAAGATGTGGTTCCGAAAATCGCATCAATTTCAGTCTACTCAGGACAACCGGTCCTCTCGTGGCAGAGGAGGACAGGGAGGACGCCGCCCCAGAGGCAGAGGGGGTCCGAGGAATTTTGGGTCCAGAGAACCTTTCTCTGAGAGGCCCACGCAGAACCCCTGAGGAGTTTTCCAACTGCTCCACTCTGGAGGCAGTCAGGGGGCATTTTTCGAAGCACCTGGCAAAATGGGAGTCCATAACAACAGATCGCTGGGTGCTTCGCATTATATCCAGAGGTTACCTAATTCCCTTCATAGCCAACCCCAGAATCAGAAGCCTTCCCGATGTCCCACCCAGTCAATAGAAGGCGGCCGCTGCAGAAATTCAGCAGCTTCTACAAAAAAGAGCCATCCAGCCCGTCCCCCAGATCAAGTCGGATCAAGGTTTTACTCCAGGTTCTTTCTGGTGCCAAAAAAGACGGGGGACTTGAGGTCCATCCTCGACCTCTCTTTCCTAAACCTGGCGGTACCCAAACAAAAGTTCCGAATGGTCACGTTGCAATCTGTCCTCCCCTTATTGCGGGAGAACGACTGGATGTGCTCTATAGACCTCAAGGATGCGTACTATCACGTTCTAGTGGACAGGCGTTCCAGGAGGTTTCTTCGCTTCCAGCTGGGAGCCAGTCACTTTCAATTCAGGGTCCTCCCCTTTGGTCTCACCTCAGCCCCCAGGGTGTTCACCAATGTCCTAGCGGTAGTAGCGGCCCATCTGAGACTCCAGGGAATTCAGGTCTTTCCATACCTGGACGACTGGCTCCTCACAGCCCCAACAAGGCATCTACTTTGCTCAGGCAGGGACTATTTTCTCGGTCTGGCTCCACTATTAGGATTAACCATCAACATGACCAAATCCTCTCTCATCCCTACACAGATGCTAGATTTTATAGGGGCAAGACTGGATTCCAGACAGATGCTTGCGTTCTTGACTCCAGATCGACTTCGGAACCTGATGTTACACGTGCAGGCCATTCTTCAACTGCAAACTCCTTTGGCGGAATTGATTCTGAGGGCCCTAGGATCTATGGTGGCTGCAATCCCTCTGCTGCCATTGGCCCGGTTGAACATGAGGGTTCTACAGTGGACCCTCCAGGTACAATGGTCCCTGTCTTGCAACCCTCTGTCTCACCCCGTTTCCTTAAGGAAGGTTTGCAGAAAATCGCTCCTGTGGTGGCTCCAGTCTCCCAACCTCCACACGGGCCGTCCCTTCTCACTACCTCCACCGGTCGACACAGTGACCACGGACGCTTCTCGCCTGGGGTGGGGGTGGGGCATTTTTCAGGCAGAACAGTCCAAGGCACTTGGAACGACGTATAGACCTCTTTGCATATCAACGTCCTAGAGATGTGCTTTTGACGTTGCAAGCACTACACAACTCTCTTCCAGTAGGGACAATTGCGGTACAGACAGACAACATGTCGGTAGTCTGGTACATCAACAAACAGGGGGGAACCAGGTCTTACCCCCTTTGCCGCGAGGCCATGAGAGTGTGGGAATGGGCGATTTCCACCAACCGCTTTCTCATAGCAACGGACGGTCCAACATTTTAGCGGACAGGCTCAGTCATACTATCCTGACTCCTTACGAGTGGTCTCTCAACCACCGACTGGCAGAGCAAGTATTTGCCCGATGGGGGCGACCTTGTTGTGATCTTTTTGCCTCTCCTTCAAACACGAAATGCAACGATTACTTCGCTCTGATCCCCCCTCCGGGGAAGTCCCCGAGAGACTCTTTAGTTCATGCTTGGCCTCCCGGTCTGCTTTATGCTTACCCTCCTCTACCCCTGATGTTGAAATTGTTACAGAAAGCCAGGCAGCTGGGGAGCAGAATGATCCTCATTGCCCCATTCTGGCCTCGTCAGACGTGGTTCCCTTACCTATGGTCTCATCTAGTGTATCCACCATGGATTCTGGATCCCATTCCGGATCTCATCTCTCATCCTCTCGGTCTTCCGACTCCGAACCTGGTCAACCTCAAGCTGACGGCTTGGTTGCTCCAGTTCCACTCCTCATAAGGACTCCCAGGATCTCATCACCAGTCAAAGCCATTCTTGTAGCAGCTCACAAGCCTTCCACCAGGAAGGTTTATCGGAGTAAGTGGAAACGCTTCACCATTTGGGCAAAACACCGTCGTTTAGACCCTTTTACAGCCCCAATATCATCGATTCTAGATTTTCTAACCTCTCTCTTTCACCAGGGGGCTAGTTCTTCCACAGTCAAGGTACAGCTGGCAGCAATCTCATACTACCATGTGGGGCAAGAGTCTGGTCCTATTATCACTTCCAAACTGTGTAAGACCTTCCTCAAGGGTACCTTCCTCCTTAGGCCTCCAGTTAAAGAGGTGGTACCTCCATGGGATTTATCGTTAGTCTTGCAGGCCTTGACTGGTCCCCCATTCAAACCGGCTGCCACGGTTGATCTCAAATTTCTCTCTTGGAAGACAGCCTTTTTGGTGGCTATAACTTCAGCCAAAAGGGTATCGGAATTGCAAGCCCTTTGTGTCAAGCCACCATATTTGGTTTTTCACCCGGATAGGGTTTACCTCAGAATCAACCCGTCCTTTCTACCTAAGGTATCTTCAGAAGCGAACATCAATCAATCCATCAATCTCCCAGTGTTTTTCCCCAACTTTCATAACAAAGGAGGGTACAAGCTTCATTCCTTGGACGTACACAGACAATTACGTTTTTATATCCACAGAACTGCTGGTCATAGGCAATCCGATCAGTTGTTTATCTCCTTTGCCAAAAGTAATTTTGGAAAATCAGTTTCTAAGGTTTCTCTCTCTAGATGGATCTCGAGCTGTATTCTGTTAGCATATCAGAGTTCAGGAAGGCCTGCACCTCAAGGGGTCCGTGCTCATTCTACTAGGGCCGTTGCCACTTCTGCGGCCTTTCAGGCTAGGGTTCCACTGGATGACATTTGTTCCGCAGCCACTTGGGTTTCATCTCACACCTTTATCAGCCATTATAAAATAGATGTTGTTTCCCGAGGTATAGCGTCCTTTGGCTGTGCGGTGCTCTGGAATATCCTTCCATAAAGGCCACCCAAGACTTAGGTAGCTGGGGACTCTGTCCCACAGGTTGCTGACAAATGAAGTTCCTACTTCAGATTAAGAAGTTATGTACTCACCATAACGTTCCATCTGAGTAGGTATCTTCATTTGTCTGCAACCATCCCCCCCTCCTTCCCCCTGACTGATTGGATCGCTCTTGTGTTATTAGCATATGTTCCCATTGGGACACCTGTTATCTGTTGTGCTATGGGGAAAACTTGATCTGAGGTCAGTTAGGGCAGGCAGGGGATTATGGGTAAGGGGAGGAGCTAGGAGCTCAGATCTATGCTATGTTAGAAGTTGCCGGCTCGGATCCGAGATCGGATCCGTATCCCACAGGTTGCAGACAAATGAAGATACCTACTCAGATGGAACGTTATGGTGAGTACATAACTTCTTATTTCTTTCGATACCTCCCCGGAGCACCCCACTGAGGAGGTCCCTTGGAAGAAATGTGAAGGCAGACCTTGGATCCCCCTAGGAATTAGTCACTACCAACACTGACTTTAGCAAAGGGGAGGGGTCCCCCAAATCTCCACCTGATGGTCTACTTTGCAGACATCTTAGAGATCCTCCATCAGAAAGGTGAATGGTCCTCCCAAAACCCTAACGCAGAGGAGACGGTGCTTTTGGAGACTTTCAGCCCTTCTACTTCCTGGGTGTGTCCCCCTGTGGATACACTTATTGACTTGGTATTTACGAGGGTATGGAGGAAACCAGATACTGTGGACCCCATACCTAAATGGGCGGGTAAGATACTCATTGCCTCCACAGACAGATTACACTGGACCAGAGGGAGCCCGGTAGATGCCATGGTTTTTGCTGCAACCACCAAAAAGGAGCTGGGTCAGGAAAGCTCCACTGTCTCTCCTCCTAACAGGGAGTCTAGGGCTTTAGACAGATTCAGGAGGAGTGTTTACACATCAGCTACCTTTGCTTTGAGAGTTCTAAATTACTTATTCCACTTCATCAGGCTACGGAGGGACTTAATCAAGGAACTGGCTAGCTTTTTCCTTCGTGCCCATGTCTGATGAGGAACAGAAGGCCTTTTCTTTCAGAATATCCACTCTCCAATCAGTATCCATCTCGTGCATGAGGTTGATGTCCCACACTGCAGAGGGCACCTCAAGGGCCACCGGTTCCGGCATTGCCATTAGGCGCAATGCCTGGATGCGGTTATGTGATTTTGCAGAACCCTTCAAGGCGTCCTTTATCAGGGCACCATTTGATGATTCATCTTTGTTTGGCCCCACAGTTAGAGAGACACTGTACCGTAGTATAAAAGGTGGAAAGACCTTGTCTGCTGTTGGGATCCGTTTTTCCACACCACAAAGATCCTTCTCCAGGAATCAGTGTGGTGGAAAAAACTGTGGTTCAAGAAGTGTCAAAGTCCTTTTCAGGAAGCTCAGGGACACTTTCCCTCAGGGGAAGAAGGGGAAACAGTTATGGTGGTAGATGCTGCCCCTGGGGCAGAGGAGGTTTACAAAACCAGGGTTCTCCAGATTCGATTTCTCACAGATCATTTCAGCACCCCTGAAAGGTTGCCCACCTACCCTGCTCTGGAAGCAGTCGTGGGGGTGGGACTTATTCTATTTCCCAGAAGCATAGATAGCCATCACAAATGAATGATGGTTGCGAAGAATCATATCCACAGGTTACTCTATTTAGGGTTGCCACCTTGCTTCACGGCTAAAACCGGAGCAGAGCCACGCCCCTCACGTCACCAGTAACCCCGCCCACCCCAACCCCCTCTCCCGCCAACATACCTCCTATTTTGTGATGTCTCGACAGCATCACTCAACGGGAACGCCCTCTTTTTTCATTCCCGCCGCCTGCTTTTGGCTGATTTACTATGCTTTTCTGTAAAAAAAAGCATAGTAAATCAGCCGATTTACAAACTCCGATAGTCTGTTTCCTTTTTGAAACAGAATACCGGAGTTTGTACAGTGTTTTCCGGACTACCGGAGAATCAGTTTGATTTCCTGATAGTCCGGAAAAAAATCGGAGGGGTTGCAAGCCTAACTCCATTCCCTTTTTAAATCTCCGCAATCCAAAGACTTACCTTCCTGATGTACCACCCAATCAGAGGGTGGCAGCAGCTGTAGAAATGTCAAAGCTGCTCCAAAAAAAGAGTCATCCAGGAGATTTGACCAAGTTGGATTGTGTATTTACTTAAGGTTCTTTTTAGTCCCAAAGAAGACACTGGACCCAAAGCCAGTTTTGGATCTAACATCTCCGAACAAGTCAGTAAGGAACTCAAAATTTAAGATGGTCACAATGCAATCCATCTTACCTCTTCTAAAGATGGATGACGGGATGTACTCGATAGACCTGAAGCATGTGTACTAGTACATCAGAATGGACAGGCACTCCGGACAGTACCTTCACTTCAGGCTGGGAGCTAGTCACTTCCAATTCCGAGTGCTTCCGTTTGGTCTCACCACAGCTCCCAGGCTGTTTACCAAATGCATGGTAGTAATTGTAGCTCATCTCAGACTGCGGGGATTCCACATGTTTCCTTATCTGGATGACTAGCTCCTAACCGCTTTGACTAGGCATCTACTCATCCAAGCAAGGGACTACCTTTTTTAACTAGGTTCAACTCTTGGCATAACTGTCAACATGCAAAAATCTCAGTTACTGCCAGTCTATCTGATAGACTTTATTGGAGCATGTTTGGACACAACTAAAACTGTGGCCTACCTACCTTCAAACAGAGTGTCGACCTTAAGGCTGCATATCTCGCAGATTCTAGCAATTCCGTACCCTCCAGCAAAATTGGAGTTCAAGGCATTAGGCTTGATGGCTGCCATGATAACCCTATTACCCACAGCATGCTTGCGCATGAGAATCCTACAGTGGTCACTATCACTCCAGTGGTCTTTATATCATCATCCACTGAACCAACCATTCAAGCTTTCATGTATATGCAAAGATTCTCTCCGTTGGTGGCTTCATTTCCCGAAAGTCAACCAAAGACGCCCCTTTGTTCTTCCCCCACTGAGCACCACGCTGACCACGGACGCCTCCCAGATTGGGGGGAGGGGGCATTTTCTGAGATGGACTGTCCAAGGTATGTGGATTTCTGAGGAGACCAACTTGCATATCAACGTCCTGGAGATGAGAGCAGTCATCCTAGCACTGCAAGCACTCCTTAGATTTCTCCCTGTAAGGACTATTGGTATCCAAATGGACAATTTTTCTGTAGTGTGGTACATCAACACGCAGGGAAGAATCAGATCTTACCCAGTGTGTCGAGAAGCAGTGAGAGTGTGGCAGTGGGTGATATCTGCCATCCGCTTTCTAACTGCAACACACATTCTGGGGGAGTACAACATTCCAGCAGACAAGCTTAGCAGAGTTTTACTGATGCCTCACATGTGGTCTCTAAATCAGTCAGTGGCAAACATGATTTTCCTCAATTGGGGTCTGTATTGCTGAGATCTCTTTGCATCCCCCCTCAACAACAAATGCAGCAGAATCTTTGCATTGATTCCCCTCTCAGGACAGTCACCAAGAGGTGCTCTATTCTATGTTTGCCCCCCCCCCCCCAGTCTGTATCCCTAATTGCCAAATTCCTTCAGAAAGCATACCGGTTGAAGAGCAAAGTGATCCTCATTGCTTGTTTCTGGCCTTGCCAGGTCTGGTTCACCTTCCTTTGGTCTCACCTGATCTGCCCGCCATGGACACTGGAACCACTTCCAGATCTACTGTCCCATCCCTCAGGGCAGACTCACCCGAATCTTCAAGGCCTAAAACTGACCGCATGGTTTCTTCAATTCCAGTGATGGCTAGGCATTCCAGGCTTTCATCCCCATGCCAAAGGATTATGATTTCTTCCCACAAAATATCTACCAGAAAAATCTACAAGAGTAAGTGGAAAAGATTTTCCATCTGTGCTCAACAGAAGCTAATAGAGCCCTTTACAGCTCCTGTCCCACTAGTATTGGATTTTCTGGCTTTCATTTTCCAAAATGGAAACAGTTGTTCCACTGTAAAAGTTTTTATTTGGCAACTATTTCAGATTTTCACATTGGCTAGAATTCATCCTCTAGCTTCATCAAAACTCTGCAAGTCTTTTGTCAAAGGTACCTTTTTACTTTGTCCTCCAATCAAAGATCCAACTCCCCCCTGGGACCTAACTTTGATCTATTGTAGATTTGAAGTGTCCTTCTTGGCAAACAGCTTTTTTAGTAGTTTATCACCCCAGCATAAAGAGTTTCTGAACTGAAAGCCCTCTTGTCTAAACCTCTGTATTTAAATTTCCATAAAGCTAGGGTATCCTTGTGGATCAACCCTTCTTTTTTACCTAAAGGTGTGACAGAAAACAATATCAATCAGTCTATTAACCTAACAGTTTGCTTCCAAATTTTTAAAACAAGGGAGAATACACGCTGCATCTCCTTGATGTTTATATATAGCTGCATTTTTTATCTAGATATGACAAAATCTTTCAGGAGATCTGATCAGCTATTCATATCTTTCTCAGATGTTAGGAAAGGGGCAGCAGTTGACAAGTCCACATTGGCTAGATGGCTACAAGACTGCATTTCCTTTGTTTATTTTTTGAAAGTTATTCCTTTGTCTGGATGTGTCAAAGTTCATTCTACAAGATCCACGGTGACAGCTCAAGCCTTTGATCAAGGGTGTCAATTGATAACATTTGTACAGCTGACTCTTGGGTCAAATTCTCATACCTTTATTACACATTGTAAATTGGATATTATTTCCAGAAATAGGACTGCCTATGGCTATTTTGTGCCATGGAATATCCTTCCATGAGTGCTAGATATTGTGCAAATTAAAATGCTTTTCCCCATTATACTGTGTGTACAGTGAAAGGAAATGTGCAAGGCCAAACAGCAGTTTTCAGAATAATATGCTTGCTTTGCAAGAACAGTTATGTTCAGTTTAGATATTAATAGTATATCTGTGGGCAATACTGTAAATGCATCCTGTTATAGATAAAAAAGGAAGTTGACTTTCTTGGCTTTCAGATGTAGAAATAAATAAATAATATGCAGACAGGTCAAGTGACGCAAATATGAAGTCTTCAGATACAGCGAGAACCCAAAAAGGGCATGAAATAGCCATGGTCTTTTTCATGACACAGACAGAAACCAGAAGAACAAGTCACAAGGACATTTAACATAACATTTGTTGAAAAGAGTATATAAACTGGACAGTATGCTTCATTCAGGGGTGACATCTTAGACTAAATGTGCCTTAGTCTATTCATCTGTCTAGCTGTGTTATAATAGAATTGAAATAGCTCTGACAGAATTAACTGTTTGGCAAGACTTTGTTCTGAGACAAATAAAGTATAACAGATACAGTAGTACGGAGTTTGTCTGGTCTACTTTTGGACATTTTCTTCATTGACATTTCTTCAGAAAAGAAAGAGATACATTCTTCAGTGGATACATTTCTTCAGTGGCGAGCCTTGGCCAGTGACTGTGACCATATATCTGTTACCAGCAGTTAATATTACAGAGGGATCCCTACTACTTACTACATTAGTTCAACAGACTGACAGTTCCAGTGCTTTAACAGAGAAACAGTTCCAGTACTTCGTTGGTGAACACAAAGCACCGCTGTGGAAGATGTCCTGCGTCAGACCACCTACAATTTGTCTGTACAGAAACACCGTCCTTTTCCAGATTGACTTCAGCCTGATCACCTGCTTGTCTTCTGCATAAATTACGGTACTTTCTTCACAGTTATAACATGGATGCAAGTACAGACAGTTAACTTTACAGTGCCCACATATTGTATATATACATTTACATGGTTAAACCTTCTGTGTTAGACATGAAATTTAAATCTCAAATGTTTGATGTTCAGACATTAGATAACAGTTGTGTTTGTAAATGTAAAAGTAACTTTCCTAACTTCTATTTTGTCACAAGAGTCTAGTATGTAAGCCGTACCATAAGATATATCCTATTCTAATAAACAATCTTGTTTGATTCTAGCGTTGTTAGTTCTTCACATATACAACAGTTAAATGCATCTTCAGTCACCTAAATCTCATACAGTACAAGTGTATGTAATTATTGTCAGTCATGTAATAGACTACATAAAAATGTTATTTATGGTAAATATTGCAAATGCACAAACATAAAAAGTTCTAACATAGTAGTGTGCTATCAATATTAACCTTTTACAGAAAAGGTTTTTACAGCTTTTCAAAATTCTCCTACAGACAGTAGTAAGGGACATTAATGCCATTTAGAGCAACAGACTCAGCATAGCATTCAGACTTTACATAATGACATTTCTGGTTTAACGTAACAATCAGATAGAGCCCAACAACATTTACTAAAGGTACAAACTACAGAGGTTAATCTGACAAGACAGTTAAAAAAAGCCCAGCAAGGTTTACATTGGGCAGGATTCAGCACAAATGACAGTTATTTCTCCTGCTAATATATCTCACTAGTCTTGTTTATTACAGACTCTGCCTCAGTGGCAAGACAAAAAAAATAATAATTTTGTTCCAATATTTTGGCATTTAAACAATGGTCCCCTAAAACATGCTCCAGTATGAAAGTTATTAACATTCATTCCCAAAATAATTTACAGCAAAAGTTTAGTATTGTCAAAATCAAAGCACATAAAAAACATACAGGAAAGGCTACAGTAAATGCTTTGCAAATGGCAAAGCAAACCAAGCAGCTAAAACAGGTGAGTGTCTAGACTCACGTAACTGTTTTACAGACAGTCTGAATAGCATGACAGAAAAAGCAAAATGTTTTGGTCAGGCAAAATGTTATGTTAAAGCAATTCTGTCAGACAGTTAATGACATTCTGCAAAAATGCATATGCAGCTTTAAAATCAGTTTCTGCCTGACAGACAGCTACAGACTCAAATATTAAGCCAGAGTGCTAGACAGTTTAAAAAAAGTACACAGTATTTGCAGATGCACATAAAAAATGTACAAAAACAGCTTGTAAACTACATGGTAAAAGGAAGGGGATGTAATACATAGTCTGATGAAAGTACGCAGTATTGCAGATGCACATAGGAAATGTACAAAAACAGATTGTAGACTACATGGTGAAAGGAAGGGGATGTAAACACAGGGGGAACACGAGCAGCTTCTGCTCCACCAGGGTTACAGATACACAACCAAGTTAAAAAAAACAGGTAATATGTTTTACTTTTAAGAAAAATAGGTCGCATTAAACAGAATTGTCCATATTACAAAAAATGAAAGGAAAGTCAAATACAAAAGGGTATCTGTGCAGATAATAGTGCTTCTTCAAAACCCAAAAATAGGGAAAAAAAATCAAGATAAAGAAAATACATTAAGGGACAATCAGTCACAGGAACAAACACAGAGGGATACATAAAAATAATGTATACCCTATAAAATACCAGATCATGGCAGGCAATAGGCAATAAATTAACAAAATACAGGTTATCAGTTGGCAGCAAAGTACAGGGATCTTTTAAAGCAATGAAAGACAATTTTAGTATACAAAACTCAATGTTAATTAATTAAACAAAGGGGACTTTACTGGTTTAATAAGCCAGGACGGATTCAAACACACAAATAGCCTACAGCCATATAGACATAAAGTTAAAGTTAATACAGATACAATGTAAAGTTAAAATTAATACAAATAAACAATGCAATTAAATGTTGGGTATGCAAGTCCACATCTGCGTCTGGAAATGAAGTAACATTTAAGTCAGTACCTATGACAAATCCTAAATGGCAAAAGGTTCTATAGTGACAAGAGAGGGTCAGCCCCCCGTCCCCCACATTAAAAGTACAGTATGTCTCCACCAAAGGCAGCTTATGCATACAGCAAACAGGATCAATATTGATAAAAAACAGTGACTGTAATGTCATATTTTCAAAAAAAATGTATTACATAAAATATAACAGCAGACAGTTATAAACAAACTAGTACAGCAAAAACATCATAAGTCAAACTGGTGTAACTGCCATTTGGGTAATAATACACAGCAATATGTACAGGTAGTAAAGTATAGAGTCATTAAAACTTAAGACAAATAGCATTTTTCAACTAATAAAAATCCAAGCAAAAGCAGCACACCATGTTGGTTCATAAAAATCAATATAAGTTAACAGTCAAACAGTATCAGTACAGTAATAGTCTGTTAACAGTCTTACAAAAGTTAAATTTGTTTCTATAATAGCAGTCTATGAACAAGACAAGGCAATCTAAAACAGTTGCAAAGAAAAAATGGGGAGAGATACTCAGATATAATAAATCATGAGAACAGAGACATCATGATCAGATACCTGATTTCAATATATTTTGGACATGCAAAATTTGTTTGCAAAGGCATGTGACAAGTCAAATTGTTGGGTTTTTAGGCACATTCCTTACAGAGGGAAAAATGCCATTACATGCAGTCCCTGTAGAGATTACACATACAGGTTTTATATTTAACAATCAGCCATAAAACAACATTTACAGTTGATAAAAATAGGAAAAGGGATACTGTTTTCAAAAGAGGGAGGTTCATGATAAAAAAATAGGAAAATATTTTAAAACAGCTGGACATGGAAAATGGTGTTATTTCAGAAACTGAAATTTTCACTGGTATAGTGCCACTAAGGCAATATGAAAAGTTATAAAAAGTTATGTCAGATACAACCAGAGCAAATGTGTTATAAAACTGTCAAACAAGTAACTGTTGTTAACAATGAAGAAAGGCTATTAAGTACAGAGGATCACATTTTCCTGTAAATTGCTTTTTTTAAAATATTCTTTTCCCAAAGCAATAATGAAATTATGCGATGCAAAAGAAATATACTTGTTTCTAATACAAGGTTTTGCCTTGTAAAGCAAGGGTTAACTTGACAAGATTTTGAATTGCTTGTGTGTAACTGCAAGACTGACAACTTGCTTAAGTAAGCATAAAAACAGTTAAGTAATAGTGGCTATGTGTCTATGATGGGGTAGTATAATTTCTGCATTAATTGCTCTTATTGTCATTATCTGCTTAATTACAACAGTTTGTATGTGTGTTAAAATCTGTGTTAATAAAAGCATTAATCAAGTTACAACTGTTAACACCGGTACAGTGTATAAAAAAATAAAAATAAATGCAAGGGACTCGTATGTAGCAGTGAATAGAGAGATGCAAAGTACTGAAGAGCGTATTGTTTTGTAAATTGTCTTACAATTTCATGGACCTTAAATAAAAAAAGTGGGAATTGATAGATATTGGGCCGGATTCACGATGGCTTGCACGGAGTCTACGAGTAGAGTAAGACTCCATGCAGCCATCATGTCCGATGAGCGATCCAGGAACAGCCTGTAGGGGCATGTAAAAGAGCTCCTAAAACGTCTCCTACACGGACAGGGCTGGGATATGCAAATTACCTCACTTGCAGCCGAAAGGCATGCAAATGAGGTAAATTTGCGATCCAGGAAACACAAACCTGTCCGAGTAGGAGACGTGTTAGCTGCAGAAATGTACTCAGTTGACAACTGAGTACCATTCTGCAACTAGCACAATGGAGCCTTGTCAGCTCCAAATAAAGGTTGCATATGGTTGAGGAAGCATGCCAATGGCCAAATATACGGCCATTGGAAAGTTTCCCAGATGCAAAATTAAAATAAAAAGAATTTTTTTTTTCGGTGATTTCCGATGTTTAAGCGTAGCGCAGCACCGAGCAAACGGGGTGTGCTATAAAAATCATAAAATAAGACAATAAAAGCCACAAACGTGGAATTTATGAAAATTGTTAAATGACAATGTAAGGGAATAGCAGACTGAAGACAACATGGTCACCGAGTAGGGGTTGCTAAGGGGAGAAGCCCAGTCTAAGACATGTAACCAAGCATTAGTAGGCAGTCCTATGTAAATGAGTGTTAGGATAGTGAATCACACTTTTACATAGCAAATGAGCACAGTCAGTGGAGTGTAGGAATAGGATATGGTGAGGAACAGAGTAGGAGATAGGTGACATCACAAGGGGGGTATGTATGAAAGTAGTGAAGCTCATTGGAGCACAGTGGCATGTATTAGCTGTCAGACATCATGGAAAGAGGTGTGTCAACAGGTAGGCCAGGGAAAGCCAAGAAATGGAAGGTGTATACTGTGGATAACACCAAAGTTTCTTGCTGAGCGGGTATGCGCATGTGTGCGTACCTGCAAACTCGAGTAAGACAGAGTGCGCGCGTGGAAGCGTAAGTGCACGCATTTAAGCTGGAGTAAGCATGTATAAGGCTGTTGGAAGACCTGTAAGAGTGTTTGTGCTGGTGTGCGCATGTTTTAATCCGAATAATCAAGTTTTAGTTTGTCTAAGCATGTGTGCGCACGTGTGAGCTGCTGTGAGTATGTTTCCGCTTGTATGCGCGTCACTCCTCCGAGGAAACAGAAAGGAAAAAGGAAGCACAACAAATAGTAGGAAGCTACCAGGGAATACTAGTAGAGCTAGCAGGTGCAAACAGTCAGAATCAGGCAATTACACAGGCAGAACACTAGCCCAGCCCAGCACTTAAAACTCTGCAAACAACAGTGCAGTTTGTTTCTCTCAAGAGACACTGCAACACTGGAGTAAGCTACTAAAAGTGAAAACTGAAAAAGCTACACTCAGACAAAAAATGCTGGGGGCTGCCATTGCTGTTATAAGGCGACATATGCAACATGCTGAGGGTGGTGACAATGCAAATGCTGCCGGACAACCCACAGTGAGGAGACAGAGAAGAGTGTACAGGCCCAGAGTCACCTACCAGGGGTTACATGAGCTGGAGATAGTGGAGTACTATAGAGTGGACAGAGACCTCCTGCAGCAAATTGTTGAGCTGTGCAGGCCATGCCTCACACACACAGAACCAACAGAGGGGAACCTATGCCAGTGGAAACCAAGGTATGTGTTGGCCTAAGAATACTAGCAACAGGTACCTTTCAGAGACCAACTGGTGATATGATGGGGATATCACAGGCATCAGCATCCAGGTTACTGCACCAGTTCCTGGATGCCATGTCAGCACATGTTGGTGATCATGTATATTTCCCCAATTCCCGTGAGGTATTGGCCAGCAATATGCGTCTCTTCCAGCAAATAGCAGAATACCCTGAGGTAGTGGGTGCAATAGACTGCACGCATATACGCATCAAAGCACCAGCCGGTGAGCGGGGTAGGGCCTACATTAACCGCAAGGGCTTCCCCTCCATCAACTGCCAGGTCGTGTGTGATGCCCAGGGCATAATAATGAATGTGTGTGCTGGCTGCCCTGGAAGCTACCATGATTCCCATATCTGGCATCTGATGCAGCTGTACCAGACATTTGCCAATGGGGACATCCCACATGGTCACTTAGTAGGGGGGGATGCTGGCTATGCACTGGAGCCGTGGCTGATGACACCCATCAGAAATGCGCACACACCTGAACAGGAATGCCATAATGAGGCACACGCACAAACACAAAATGTAATCGAGCGTGTGTTTGGGTTGCTCAAGTCACGGTTCCGGTGCCTGGACACATCTGGTGGAGCCTTGCAATACTCACCAACTACATGTACCCAAATTGTCATGGTATGTGCTATGCTACATAATATGATTCTGCGAAAACAGCTGCAGCAGGACCAGCATAGGCCTGGGCCAAACATCCCCCCCACCAGTGCCAAGGCCATCACAGGCAGAGTGTGACTCGGAGGAGGAACAACCTGAGCCTGCCCCAGTAGGCAGAAGGAGACGTGCCCAGTATGCCTTGGGCTTGGCAAAGAGGCAACGCATAGCATATACACTGGCTCAGTAGGAACCCTGGAAATGATACCTCTCTCTGACTCGCACATATAGTAAAAGGGATGCCTAACTTGACACTACCTGTTTCCAAACATGTATAGGGAGTGCAGTATGTGCATCTGACATAGGCAGCCCTGCAGCACCACCTGAGGCATGATTGCCATGTGTTAAGCAATGTAAGGTAGTGCTAAACAGCATTTACCACCATGTAATATATGCAAACTTGATGACCTTGAGTATCATCCTACCCTCACCAAAATGAGGCCACAACATGAAGACAAGATGATCAATTACAACAATTGGCTTAAGTATTGGTGTCAGTGAAAGGGGATACAATGCCTGTCAGCCTGGGATGACATGCTCGACAAGACATGATGCTTCGCTAGGGATGGATTTCACCTATCACCTGTGGCCTTTTGGATATTGCCAAAGGCTCTTGTCACCCCCATAGGGCCTTTTTTAGGTAAGGCTCAAAACACAAACCCACCTCCATAGGTATCACAAGGGATAAGAAACTATAAGTAATGCTACTCAATGCCAGAAGTCTAAACTGCAAGATGCACGCACTCCAAACTCTCCTCAGCATGGAGAATGTTGATATCTGTGCAGTAACAGAAACCTGGTTCAAGGCTCCCAAGAGCACCCTAGCATTAACAGGTTACACCTCATACCATGCTTTACAGCTGCAAAAACATGGAACAAACTACAAAAGGAGGGTGAGTATCAATATTTTTCAAAGATACCCACACCCCCAGGTTGGTGGCACAGCATGAAGCATCAGAGACTATCCATGTGCAACTAACAGTGGCTAAAACCGCCTTCCAGTTCATAGCCTGCTACAGACTACCCTCCTAAACCCAGGAACCACACTTGGCCGACTGGAGAACACATGAAAATATGAAGGTCTCCCCAAACACCATTATATTGGGCGACTTCAACTACCCAAACATAGACTGGGAGCATTACCCTAGCCCCAATACCCTAGCCCAAAGGTTCCCAGAATTTATAAACCAAAATGCTATGGAACAACTTGCTACCACTCCCACAACAGGGGAAAACATACTGGACCTGATCATCACCAACATGGGGACTCTATGCCCAAGACCAGAAGTGTATCCCTCACTGGTAAGATCAGACCAGAGAGTAATCTCACTGGATATTCACATCCCGATCCCAACCCATGGCCAGAAAAACACAGTGAAAATGATTCACTAAAGCAAATGTCACACTCATCAAAACTGAGGTGGAATCCTTCACAGCCCCTGTGCCTGTGGAAAATATGGCCCAGACCTCATAACCCTTTATAAACGCATTCTATGAACACCTTCAGGAATGCATGGATCCTGCAATCCCAAATAAAGCCAAGACCCAGTCCTCCAAAACCAGGCATCCTGTCCGGTGGACCCCAGCCATAAACAAACCATACAATACAAGGAGGAAGCTACTATATGATGGATCAAAATCCCAAAAAGGGAAGGCATCTTTGATCAGTATTATTGAAAAACTACGGCCAAACATAAGATCGTCTAAGGCCATCTTTGCGATAAAAATTGTACAGGACACCAAGGATAATCACAAGGCATTCTTTACTTATGGTAGGAATCTGTGTGGGAATCCCCAGATATGCTCAGAAGTAGTCCAAAATGACAAACAATATACCAAACCCACAGACATTGCCAACATCTGAGCTGACAGGTTCAGTGCACCCCCCACCCCCCCCACACCAAAAGGGCAAATATCTATCCAGGCAGAGTGCTGGCCCCCCTGACATCGCAGATGCTCAGGTAACAGCCAGCCTCTCCAAAGCAAAACACACAGCATCAATGGGACCAGACGGTGTCCTGGACTGTGTCCAACATGAACCCCAAGAAGAATTGAACACAAACATAAAACCACTGTTCAGTCTCAGCCTTACCACAGGATATGTACCCAAAGAGCAGTGTACAGCAACAGTGGTCCCCCTCCACAAAGGTGGTGCCTCAATGGATACAGCAAACTATCGCCCCAGAAGCCTGACTAGCTTGGTCTGCAAAGCTATGGAAAGGATCATCATGGACCTCAGAAATAAACATATTGGGGACCTACAGACACTGGATCCTACCCAGTTTGGCTTTGTTAAGGGCAGATCCTGCCTCTTAAACCTGGTTGAGTCATTTGAAACAGTCACCAAGGCCATTGACGAGGGGAAGGTGGTCCACACAGCCTACCTGAACCTCGCAAAAGCATTCCATACAGTACCCCACTTGGCCATCATAGATAAGATCACCAGCTTCAATATAAACCCCTATGTCACTAGATGGGTTGCAAACTGGCTCAAGGACAGAACCCACATGGTCAGAAATGCTGGAGCCATGTCAAACCCCAAACCAGCTACAAGTGGCATCCTACAAGGCTCAGTCCTGGGACCTCCCTTGTTTGGTATATATTTTTCAGAGGTACAGACCAACACAGAAGGACTGTTGGTGAACAAGTTTGCAGATGACTGCAAACTGGGCGCCATAATCGACCCTCCAGCTGACACAAGCATCCTACAAAAGGGCCTCATAGAAACAGATAACTGGTGCCAGAGCCATGTCCTCAAGCTAAACGCAAAACAGTGTATAGTCCTCCCCTTTGTCAAAAACTAAGTGCCCACAAATTACCACATAGGTGGTAACCCATTAAGTATGGAAGAAGTGATAAGGGACCTGGGGACTCAAGCTGATAGCAATCTCTCATTCGATAACAACGTGGCCAAAGTGTTTAGACAAACATTTCATATAGCCCACCTAATCATGAAGGTATTCACATCTACATCAGGGGAGGTCATCGTGCCTCTTAACTCATCCCTCATCAGGCCCATAATTGAGTACAATGCCCCTTGCGGGATGTACCTTATCAGACACCTGCAGCAGCTGGAAAGACCACAAAAGTACCTTATCAGGAGGATCAAAGGGCTCAAACACATGCCATTCGCTGCCCGGTTAAAGAAACTGCAGCTCCACTCAGTGGCATGCCCAGAGGCAATCTGTGTCTGATGTATAAAGCCATGTCCAACCTGGAATCAATGGACATGCTGCCCCTCGGAAAATCAGAATCCCATCAAGCTACGCTCAAGAGACCTGAACCTCAGGACTGAAATAAATAGGACATGCTGGAGTGACAGATTCATAACCCAGAGGCTCCCCCCACTCTTGAGTAAACCCCCACTCCAGGTTAGCCAGAGTCCCTCATTGACTCTCTTCAATAGGAATCTTGATGAGTGGATGGGAGATTGTAGGTTTACCCTGGGTATCACTTCTGTGTCACTGTTAGACAGCGGCACAGTATACTAACCTTGAAAAATGTCATGGCAAACTCCACTTAAAATGTGTGTTGAAAGCCAAGCACACTCTGGCTAGGATTATAAATGCCCTAGGGCAGATAGCCTAGTATGAACCTATGAACAGAATCACACACACCAACTAGTACAACTGTGGTCAATGTGGAGTAATGTTTGGCAATGTCCACCCAAGTTGGTGAATACACAGCAATGTCGGACATGCCTGGTTTAAGTAGGCCATAGCTGAACAAAATGCAACATGCCCATATTTGCCCATCTGGCCCTTAATCAGTCTGGTCTGCTCAGTATGAACACTTAACACAGTGATGGGACTCAAACCCATGATACTGTGCACCATAGTGAAAGTACTGAACCACTACACCATGATAGTACTGCAGTGTTTAGCCAGTATGAGAGAATGTTGCCAAGTCTTTGCAAACTATCACATGGAAACCCTGAAGGCACAACATAATCCCTGTTGAGTTATGACACAAAGGAGTCTGGCAGTAAGAACACAACATGACTTCCAACACACACAGTATAAATGTCAATATTGGTCATGTTCACACACAACCAGAAATGTAGTGGACTCCAGATCACAACATATAGAAAGGTCACACTGGGCATGCTCACACACTTGGATAAAAGAGACATATGTCAGGCAACAAACCGTGGAAAGCCTGAACTGGGCATGCTCACACACTTAGGCCATGTCTGAGTATAGCAGTCAGTCACACATATCTGGCAGTTGTATGTGTTACGCCAGGAACCTCCCACAATCCAGCAATCCGCCCTGTGCACACAGTTAAATGGCAACAGACACATATATTAATATACTGGAACCCTGTCATGATCAAACATGTTACACAGATACACAAGTTGTTCATAGAAACTGGGAAAGCTACGGCAATAAAGACCTGCAAACAGTAGCAGCAACAAATATTGTGCATCCCGAACATAAACATAGGTGCAGAGGTCAATACTAGGTTGTCTGCCCTAGGGAATTTATAAGCCTAGGCAGAGTGTATTTGGCGTCTACCTCCCCAGTAGAGTAGCCTACTGTGCCTCCGTAAAGTAGGTCACAGAAAGCACCCTTTAAGGCTAGTTTGCTGTGCCTCTGTCAAGCAGGGACACAGTGGAGATCCCAGGGGTGAATTTGCAATTTCCCATCCATGTGGCTGTATTTCACTGGAAGAGGGTTGGCGAGGGGCTATGTCTAACTTTAATTGGGATTCAGTTCCAGAGTGAGGGGAGCCTCTGGGTAATGAATCTGTCCCTGCAGCATGTCCTATTTATTTTTGTGCTGAGGTTTAAGTCCCTGGAGTGTGTAGCTCTAAGGGTCTTGGATGTTATGAGGTGGAGCATGTCCATTACTTCTGGGTTTGAAATGGCTGCGTACGTCAGGCATAGATCACCTCTGAGTAGGCATTAAGCAACTGAGTAGAGCTGGAGATCCTTTAGTTGAGCTGCATAGGACATCTGTGTGTAGCCCATGATCCTCATGAGGAGGTACTGTTGTGTTCACTGTAGTTGCCGCAGGTGTTGGGTAAGGTACACCCCAAAAGGGGCATTGTAGTTAAACATGGGCCTGATGAGTGACTGGTTGAGGGCCATAATGACCTCCCATGATCTACATGCAAACACCCATGTGATAAGGAGGGCTATATAAAGGTCTTTGCAATGACTCTGTCAGTGTGATTAGCAAATGAGAGGTTATGATCTATGTGGGTCTGTGGGATATTGCTCTGTTATGTAGTAGCTTCCTCCTTCTGTTGTACAGCTTATATATGGCTGGGGTCAACCAGACAGGTCTCCTGTTTTGGAGGAGTCATGGTTTTATTTGGGATAGCATGATCAATGCATACCTGCAGGTGCTCATACAATGCGTTTGTAAAGGATTCTGCAGATTGGGCTGTATTATCCTCCAGCACAGGGCCTTTGAAGAATTCCACCCCAGTCTTCACAAGTGCAAAGTCTGCTTTTGAGAAATTCTTTACAGTGATTTCCTTGGCTGGGGGTGGGGACGGGATATGGATGTCCAGGGAAAGTTGTTTATGGTCTGATCTTAACAATGACGGTTCTACCTCTGGTGTGGAACATAGAGTCCCCGTGTTGGTGATGATCAGGTCCAATATGTATTCCCCCTTGTGGGTGTGGTGACTGGTTGTGCCATAGCACATGGATTCACAAATTGTAGTGGCTGTAGGGTGATGTTGTTGAGGGCCTGAATAGTATCCCCATTCAATATTTGTGTACCTGAAGTCAACCACTATAATGGTGTGTGTGAAGTCCTGCATATCCTACACTGTTCCCAGGAAAGCCAAGTGTGGTTACTGGGTATGTGTGGGGGGGGGGGGGTGGTCTGAACTACACACCAAACCAAAAGGCAGTTTTGCACAATGGTAGTTGTATAAGTATGGCCTGTCATGCTTAGTGCAGTGGTACCAACCCAGAGGTGTGTGTATCTGTGATGAATATGGATACACACCATACTTGTGTTGTGTGTTACATGTCCTGTGGTCACGAAGCATGTTATAGAACATAACCTGGCAGTGCCAGTGTGTATATGTGACCCTGAACTAGGCATCTGTTAATGCACAGATATTGTTATCCCCCATACTGAGGGATAGTTAAAGATGTGCATTCTTCTTTGGAAAAACTGATGATGTCAGCACCCTATAAATACAGCAGGAGAAGAGAAATTTTCCAGTAATGTGAATAGCACACTGTGGTAATGCGTCTCTCTCAAGAATCAGAACATAGTTAGGTAGGGGTTTGAATCCTACAAATGCTATGCGTGCGCTTGTCAATGTGCTGTGTGTTTTGCTTTTATTATTGTATGACATATTATTATAACAGTAATTTCAATGCACACATCAGGTATGTGTGTGCCATAGGGGGCGTGAATTATGCAATTCTCTGTGAAATGAATGGCCTTTTTGAAGACTGGGATAACACACTAAAAGATGTACATTCCTCTTTGGAAATACTGATGATGTCAGCACCCTATAAATACAGCAGGAGAAGGGAAATCATCCAGTAATGCGATTAGCGTACTGTGCCAATGCGTCTCTCTCAAATATCATAACATAGTTAGGTAGGGGTTTGAATCCTACAAATGCCATGTGTGCGTTTGTCAATGTGTTGTGTGTTTTGCTTTTATTATTGTATGACATATTATTATAACAGTAAGTTCAATGCACACATCAGGTATGTGTGTGCCATAGGGGGCGTGAATGTATGCAATTCTCTGTGAAAGGAATGGCCTTTTTGAAGACTGGGATAACACACTAAAAGATGTACATTCCTTTTTGGAAATACTGATGATGTCAGCACCCTGTAAATACAGCAGGAGAAGGTAAATCATCCAGTAATGCGATTAGCACACTGCCCTACTGTGTCTCTTTCAACTATCATAACATAGTTAGGTAGGGTTTTGAATCCTACAAATGCCATGTGTGCGTTTGTCAATGTGTTGTATGTTTTGCTTTTGTTATTGTATGACATTATTATAACAGTAATTTCAATGCACACATCAGGTATGTGTGTGCCATAGGGGGCGTGAATGCATGCAATTCTCTGTGAAAGGAATGGCCTTTTTGAAGACTGGGATAACACACTAAAAGATGTACAGTCCTCTTTGGAAATACTGATGATGTCAGCACCCTATAAATACAGCAGGAGAAGGGAAATCATCCAGTAATGCGATTAGCGCACTGCGCTAATGCGTCTCTCTCAAGTATCATAGCATAGTTAGGTAGGGGGTTGAATCCAACATATGCCATGTGTGTGTTTGTCAATGTGTTGTGCTTTTATTATTGTATGACATATTATAACAGTAATTTCAATGCACACATCAGGTATATGTGTGCCATAGGGGGGCGTGAATGTATGCAATTCTCTGTGAAAGGAATGGCCTTTTTGAAGACTGGGATAACACACTAAAAGATGTACATTCCTCTTTGGAAATACTGATGATGTCAGCACCCTATAAATACAGCAGGAGAAGGGAAATCATCCACTAATCCTATTTGCGCACTGCATTAATGTGTCTCTCTCAAGTATCATAACATAGTTAGGTAGGGGTTTGAATCCTGCAAATGCCATGTGTGCGTTTGCCAATGTGTTGGGTGTTTTGCTTTTATTATTGTATGACATATTATTATAACAGTAATTTCAATGCACACATCAGGTATGTGTGTGCCATAGGGGGCGTGAATGTATGCAATTCTCTGTGAAAGGAATGGCCTTTTTGAAGACTGGGATAACACACTAAAAGATGTACATTCCTCTTTGGAAATACTGATGATGTCAGCACCCTATAAATACAGCAGGAGAAGGGAAATCATCCAGTAATGCGATTAGCGCACTGCGCTAATGCGTCTCTCTCAAGTATCATAACATAGTTAGGTAGGGGTTTGAATCCTACAAATGCCATGTGTGTTTGTCAGTGTGTTGTGTGTTTTGCTTTTATTATTGTATGACATATTATTATAACAGTAATTTCAATGCACACATCAGGTATGTGTGTGCCATAGGGGGCGTGAATGTATGCAATTCTCTGTGAAAGGAATGGCCTTTTTGAAGACTGGAATAACACACTAAAAGATGTACATTCCTCTTTGGAAATACTGCTGATGTCAGCACCCTATAAATACAGCAGGAGAAGGGAAATCATCCAGTAATGCGATTAGTGCACTGCGCTAATGCGTCTCTCTCAAGTATCATAACATAGTTAGGTAGGGGTTTGAATCCTACAAATGCCATGTGTGCGTTTGTCAGTGTGTTGTGTGTTTTGCTTTTATTATTGTATGACATATTATTATAACAGTAATTTCAATGTACACATCAGGTATGTGTGTGCCAAATACAGATATGTACCTGTGACCTTTAATAGTTCCTATGTGTGAAGCCTGCCCCATATGAATACAGTTGTTACCTTTGCCAGCATGTGCCACAGCTTACCAGACCTTAGGCCATACATGTATGTTGGTGACATTGCAGGCTACTGCAGTGATCTGTGTCCTAGGCCAACTATGTGACACACACCCATGAAAGCTTTGATAGATTAATGTGGGTGAGGGTTCATGTCTGGAGTATATGTCAGACATGTTAAAACACAGCAAAGTCTGTGAGTGATGGACACTCAGTGTAGGTGTATGGCAACTGTTGCCGATATGCATACAGACACCTTCTTGCTTAGGTGATACATTGAGGGACTGCAGAATACCTTTGGAAATGTGAACATCACAGGAAAGACAAGATAACACTTGTCCACATGTACACACCATTACCAGTTCTACATGATGGGTGCTACCACCTACATGGTACTGTTGGAATACTATGTTAACTACATGCCGATGCCAATGCCATAGTTGCGTTACAGCAATACAGCATGGCTTGGACAACAGGTATCTGTCCGTATGATGCCATTGTGGTGGTTAGGTGTGTCATGTGTGGAATGGATTTTAGGCCACCTTATGTATTTGCAGTCATGGATGGACATATCCGTAGTGTGTTGGCATGTACGTGAGACTGCTATATGCCAAAGAGTATTGTTCCCAGGGATGTGTGGGGCTGAGTAAGAATGGCTACTGGTATAGTGTAGTACTGCAGGGATATCACTGACACCAGGTTCCTACATCTGTGTATCAGTTGAGGAGACACCATGTAATGACCACTGAATGTCAGGCTATGTAAGCTGTGTATACTACCAGAATGCAGACCATTGACATTTGGAAACCGTATCACCCACAGCATACTGTCAAACCATGTCATGTTCCATGCTAACCATGTTCACAAATGTACACCTGCAACTCAGTGCTGCAAACATCACACATGTACTGTCCACACCCCAACACATGCAGGCACAGGTGCACACAACAGCCATGTGCCACATGTGCAGACAGTACACTTTGGGAAATAACACTGGCATATACAAAACTGCAATGACAAACATAGGTAATGCATCATGCATGCTCGAATATACCCTCAACAATATCATTACACTGTACTGTTAACAACATGATAATATTATTACAGTGCTATGTAGTCACCCTGTGCATCAGCACCATGCTACCCTGTTCCTGCATCAATGTTACAGATGGCAGGAGGTGGCACAGTTTCATCATATGCACAGGATGTGTACTTGGTGTGCTAGAGTCTGCCATTGACACATCCAATGGACATGTATGTGTGTGTGTGTGTTAGTGAGGGACAACAGTACAACATGGGGCAATGTTGCTGCAATGTGTGTGTGTATGTGTTAGCCCTAGGTGTTAGCATTATGTGTGTGTGTATGCATGCACACAGTTCCACCACGTGGCTGCCATATACGGGTGTTTGTGGACAGCCACAGATAGTACCTGCCAGGTCATACAGATCACTGTCTCTGGCCATGGACACGGTACCTGTGCCTGGCAGGGGTGCTACGGACAGTATCAGGTACTAAGCCAGACTGGGTACTGTCATCAGAAGCAGTGGGTTGTTGACTGGACACATGTCCCTGCTGGGACTGTCCAGAGCCACGTGCACGTGGTCTTCTCGGACTGTCTAATGACAGCACAGACCCATCATTGCTGGGGCTGGTACTGGCACTATGGGAGCGGCTGTGGGTTTGTTGTCGTCTGCGATGACTGCCAGCTGATAATGTTGCAGGCATACGTCCACATCGACATCTCAACCGTTCTGCACTGTCCTGGCTCCTGGACATGTATTTGTGGAAGAGACCTAATGTGTCCCCCCAACGTCTATCAATGACCTTGCTGATGTTACAGATGGCAGGCGCAACGTCACGCATAGTGTCATTCATAGCTGTGCGATGTGCTCTAAGCTCCCTCAGACCCTGTCTGGTGTTCCGTTCCATACGTGCCTGTGCCTGCATTACAGCCCGGAACATAGCTGAGGTTGAAAGACCTCTGTGGGCACGTCTGACAGGGGCAGTACGACCACGGATGTTCCCACGAGAACCCCTGGACATCTGCCTGTGTGGTACCATGTCAGGAATCTGGCCATGGCTGCTGTGAGAGGATGCATGTGCCAATGATACCACACTACCCTGGTCAATGCCCACTGCATGCTGTCCCTCAGCTAAGGGCATTGGTGACAATGGATGTATCGGCAGGATGACTGTGCACATTGATGGGGTTGACTGCTGTGTAGTGTCAATTGGTTGACCAACGACAGACCCTGTCACACCTCCCTGTGCCATTACACATGTATCATCATAATTACTATCCCCAGCAGTGGCTTCAGGTTCCCTGCTGTACTCCACCAGAGCAACATCAGAACCTGTGAGAGGAAGATAGGAAACAGTTTACAAATGTGTACACGATATTAGCACACAGGTGCACATGCACACATGCGCACATGCACACAGGCAGAGATGCACACATGCGCACATGCACATGCACACATGCACATGCAGACATGCACACAGGTGCACATGCACACAGGCGCACAAGCACACAGGCACACAAGCACACAGGCACACAGGCACACTCCTCAGTACAGCAAATACAAACATAGACACACCTGCAATCCAACACATACACAATACTGTTTTAGGGTGGGTGACAGTATCACAAGGAAAAACATCACTGCACATGTGTCAGCATGCAGATTATGTGTTGCACAGGAACATGCAGTGCAAGTGTAGACAGCCCTTGTTAATAACAGTATACGTGTACTTGATGCTTGTGTGTAGTTGTTCAGTGATTGTCTCCACCCTGGGACACAATGTGTACAAGGACATAACAATGTTGTGCAAGTGTTACAAGCTGTGGGGGCATATATTTGCTCACACACACACACAACACATGACGGTGCTACGCAATGACTGCTATGTGTACTTTTGTGGTCGGCGGAACTGGATGTGGTGTAGTAACGTGAGCCATGATCAACATGCTTCTTGTGGTCAGTCAACAATAATAATGTATGCCAGACAGGCAGCTAGCATGCTGTACCTGAAGTGCAGTAACATGACTACATCCACAGTTACACAGCCACTTTTTACATGGGTTTGTAAGGTGGCCAATAGTGAGCATTGCCTAACATGAATGTATTATTTGTTCAAGACTGTTGCACAAAGACATGATAGGCCTCGACCCCTCAGGTATATTATGTGTGCTGCGTAGATGATAAGTGGGATACTGAAGGGTGGCCATACAGCAGGTGTCATAATTGGACATGTGTAGCAGGCTAAGGTGTAGTGTGTATGCCAAACATGTGTGTGTTGTGTACATGTGTATCAGGTATTCCTATACAATGTCCAGTACTGTGTTGCCACACATGTGTGTCATGCTCTGTGTATTGCATGTGAGTGAGGCAGCTATTGAGAATAATGGGATATGCATAGTCTCACAGCAAACATGCACAGCATGCATTATGCGTAGGTGTGTTACATGTGCACAGACTACACCTTCATATGACATGCACATGTCATTAGCAATAGTATTGTTATTACACACTCACCAGCATGGATTGGCTGCCTTGCTGTCACTCCAGGGGGACCTGCAAAAATATGAGAGTGATTGCCAGTGGCCACAACTGTGCCATTGATATTGTGAGTATGATAAAGTACAGTAGTACAACAGGTGGCTTTCACATGTGTACAGATTATGCTCAGAATATCAATCTTGCAGAAGAATAGGCAGGTTAACAGCTACACAAACAGTACACATCTCACACACGCATAAACTACCAGTACAGAGAACAGTCAACTACAGATATGGCATGTTACCTGCATGCTCCATTTCAACATGCTGGGTGGCTCCGGCCTCCATGATGACACGTTTGTGGATGTTGCTGTTGTTGCCTGGAGCCACAACACTTAGGAGGTGCTCCTCCACACTGGTGAGGGGGGGGTGGATAGGTACCCCACCGCCTGTGGCCAGCTGTTGTCTGTGGATATCAGATGCATGCTGCCGGACATGTCTAATTAAATTACTGCAATGATGGCGTACCTGCTCATATGTCCGGTTATGCATGCCTATGTCATTTACCCGACGGAGAAGATCTTGCCACACTGCAGCCCTCTCATGCTGGTTCTGGCTGGACCTGGAAAACAGCACACAGTAATTCTGCACCAGGCTATGGTGGATCTCCTGATCCTCTGCTGCTGTATAAGGTGGGTTTCGCTGATGCACCATCACCCTGGAAGGAAAAGAAAAATATGTGAGCAAGTCATCTGGCACACTTAATATTCTAATGTACTGATATCACTTAACTGCCATATATAGCATCTGTCTGTCTATCAGGGGATACACATGTTCGATACCACATATCAGTGCTCAGCCCACAACTGTCTGACAGTGCCTGCCACACTCCATGCAACAAACTAGTATACACAAGCACTCGGCAAACTGTGTGGGATACAATGCACAACCTCACACTGGGGGTATGTATCAAGCTAATGGATGAAGAATATTGTCATCCTGTGCAATGAATGCAATGCTGATTTACAGTTTCAACGGTAATCCACCCTAGTCTTTGATGCCATACCCCTACCTGACATATGTGCACAGTTGTTACTATAGCCAGCATACTGCTGTCACAGAGTATACATGCTGCCAGGTACACACACATACCCTGTAACACACATGTGATTGCGGCCATGATACAGGCATCATTACACACACATTACACATATATACAACACACAAATGTATGACAACACTGATGAGCATTAACTGTGTACCTTATAGTACTGTGTGCCCCTACTTATAGATACCTATGCATTAGGTATGTAATCTGTGCAGACTACAGGAAATACACCAGACAGTGTTACCAGGGAATGTGAACATACACCATACTGTAGGGTTTAGGCCTACAACATCAGGTAGTACAACAGTTCATATGTGAGCTGGATTCAACAGCAGTACCACTTACTGAGCATACATGTATTGCTTCTGCCTACGATGGGACACCGCAGTCGTACACAGGAAAGTACGGCACAACATATGCCAATCTACTGTGTTTGCATCCCGATAACTGACACATTTTCTGGCCTCACACCAAGGACACCAACTACCATGACAGACACAAACTCACACTAAGCTATCACACCTTTACAGACCTTGCACACAATCAGTGTCACACTCATTCAACGTCACATAGCTGGTATTGCATTGAGTATATGTGTGTGTGTGCATTGTGTCATAGGTAGGTACTATGCTATTGGCCCTGGGCGTAGGGCAGTCTAGCCATATGCTACCCTGCCCTTTGGGACACATGTAATGTGATTTTACTTGCTCCTGTGAAACGGTTACACAGAGGTGACTCACAGGGCATATTACCTATCTCCATAACATTCATCAGGGGTATGTATGACATCTACTAATAAGGAGCCTTGTTTGCTAATGCTGGGTGGTTTACTCCAGGGTATGGCATATTTGTGTATAGAAACCTGTACCTCCAGCATGTGCTGTTTAGTGCGGTGACAAGGATTAGGGCCCTAGGTCATGTAGGCTGGATGGATTATGAGGTGTTGCCATGGTGGTTGGCCAACTGGTATGGGTGTGACATAACTGTGTATGTCCAGCAGTGGTAACCTCTGTGTAGGAAGTATGCAAGGCACTCTAGCTGTGGTTTTGAGAGTCAGTCTGCATAGGGAATGTGTTTGAGGGCATTATCAGTCTTTGTTAACTATGTCTGTGGCCTTTCCACTTGCTGTAGCTCTCATGGGAGGTACATAATGCATAGGACATTGTGAGGTGTAGAGGGGTACACTGTCTTACATTTCCCTAGCTGACACAACTTTTGTGATGACACGTACCATGTACAGGAAATTACAAGACTAGTGTGCCACTGTAGATATCAAAGGGGAGGCTACTGTACACCTGTGTCCCATGTTCCTGTCTGAC